>NC_136489.1:141751949-141951949 GCF_053919585.1 Euprymna scolopes
AAATGAGATTAGGATAGACCGAGATTCAAACCTTGTAAACAAAAATGGAATTTCGCATTGTTGAGTTTCACATAAAATAGTTTAAATATGTTTGTTGAAAAGGAAATTTAATTGGTTCGGAAATGGAATGTAGAATTCGCATTATTCAATTTAATATAAAATAGTAGTGTTGCGGTTTCAAAAATAACCGTTTCCATTTTTTTTCTCTTCTTTCTTTCTTGGCCCCCGCTCCTTCTCTTACCGGTTAAACACGAGTGAAACGTTCGCCAAACACGAGTGAAACGTTCGGCCAAACACGAGTGAAACATGCGGCTAAGCACAAGTGAAACGCATGAACATATATCAACAAAACACCAACAAAACAGGCGATTGACTTTAGACGAAATTAATTTAAATGGAATCTGTAGTGGACTGGTGAATATATTATACATATCCCCCAGTCGTACAAAATAGGAAAAATGATTTGAATTGAGAAAGGAAAAATGAATTGCTTTGAGGAAGGAACGAACAACGCATTTACTTGATTTAAACGAACTAGAATTTATTTCGTAAAGAAACACATGAAAGAAAAGGGTACTACACGTGTTTAGTTTGGCGTGCGTCTCTCGCTGTTTACTGGTAAGAAGGAAAGTCTATTGTCGTAGAGAGAGAAAGAGAGAAAGTCAATCCAGTTTGATGTGCGTGCTCTTGCTGTTAGCTGGTGAGAAGGAAAGCCTATTGTAGTATATATGTTAGAGAATGGATAGAGAGAGAGAGAGAGAGAGAGAGAGAAAGAGAGAGAGAGAGAGAAAGTGTGAGTTATTGTGTAGACACGTTGACCGGAAGTTAAGATCAGCTGATTGGATTACGTGTGAGTCATGTGATCAGGTTAGCTGAATCGAGGAGATTTGGTTGCAACTTGGACGACAGCGGACGGCTTTGCCGTTGTCTCCTCCCTTTCGCTGGGGGTGGGGAACGAACGAACGCTGACGTGGCAGAAATAAGACCTACAACAAAGGCTAAATTCATTTTCCACCTTCTGCAAGACATCTGGGAAAGTGAATAAACTATAGAACCAATTTCTTGTCTTGGTGTGAAATAAATCTTCGTCCCCAAAAACAGGTATCAAGTCTCCCTCCCAGACGAGAATTTCCAGATGGACCAACAAAATGGCAGAAGGTATGTTCAAATGACATGTCACACACATATTCACACTTAACAGCATATGAACATATGTAATAGAAAGACCACTAGATGATCACACACGACATTAACTCTGATAAGATAATCAAACACACAATCTTTTATAAATAGACACGTTTTAATATATCATCTCCATTCCAATTTCAACCAATATACAACAAACGCTCATTTTATGACACGACAACGTAACAAACACTCATTTGGTATCCATTGACCAGTTTGCATCGACGATGCGATATCGAACCTGGGGTGAAAAATACAACGTAGAAGTGGGTCCTGAAATTGGAATGAGATTACGTGTCAAGAAAAAAAAGACAAGAAAAACACATAAAACACAATAAAATGTCTGGGAAAAAAGAAAAAAGAAAGAACAATAGAAAAAAGCAATACACACGTACAACCTTTTCACGAAGAAAGAAAAGAAAGACATACAGACACACAGATGTAAAACTTTATATATAGAAAATAGTTTTAAAAAATGTTTATCGTAGTAGGAATTAGCTCGTTATGAACCGAAGAAAAATATCACTTAATGCAAAAATTAGAAGGGAAAAACAAAGAATAACGTTATTCTGTTTAAAACAATGGACCGATGAGACAGTAAGAAAATGTAATGGGAACACGCACAGATGAAATTGCTTTGAATGTGTCAATCATGATTTGAAATATTTACACCGTTGCAGAAGTTTATAGAGGAAATGGCCATCGCTTGTTTTGAACTGGTTAAAAAAAAAGAAAAGAAAGAAAAGAAAGAATTGATGCTCTTTTTCAGGCCAGAAGCAATGGACTGTTTCTGTAAATTGTGAACATTGTTTTTCCAGTTTTAACGGCATTTTTGAACATGTTTTTTAAGGACTGAAGAAGGTTGTTTTCTGTAATTACTTAGAAGTTAATGTTCATTGTTAGAAAAATGTGTATTGATGATTTGATATTGTATTATATAATGTATAATTGTTGTTTTCCAGGCGTCTGCAAAATAGTAATTAAAAAAAAGAAAGAAAGAAAAAAAATCAGAAGATTAGATTAAGATAAAATGGTCGGTCTAGTCAAATTAGAATTTTAAAAAGGGGGCAGGTTTAAATTTACGTAGGCGGTTAACTATTTTTTTTTTTTTTGGAAGAGATTCACAGGACCCTGCAAGGGGGATTTTTTAATAGGTTTTTCGATTATGAAAAATGCTATTTTCGCCGTCTGTATGTAGCTTGATAAAGCTGACCGGTGTTACGGTTGAAAGATCATATTCTTCGCATACAATAAAGATGGGAGTACTGCAGGCCTATGGGCTTAAAAGGCTTGTTGTAGCTGCAACGGGGGTGCGCGATAGAATGCCCCCACATAATTAAGCTTGTAGATAGGGCCGCTTGTAAGCTTCGGCTGATTGAAAATGCCCAATCTTGGGAGTAACAGAACTTCCAACGCAAGAGCGAACGTGTAGTGGTGACGTGGCCACTATGTAGTGAATCTGAAGTAGGAGAAAAAAAAAAGATAGAATATATGCCGCTGATACGTAAGAACTTTAGAAGTCAGATATCTGTCGGATGAGATGTCGGCAAATTTTTTTTTTGAGATAAGATGGGAGGCGCCTGGATATTCGAATTGGCATGGGATGGCTGGAAGACAGCTGTTAACGAACATGAGGTTACTTTACCCACATCCCTGAATGATGCCATATGGGCCGTGAAAAAGGGCCCGGCCAAATAAATTATTTAAGACGGGAGACGTAGAAAACATATGTCTGCGCCGTATATTTAACAACATACATTTTGTGCCGTTCATGAACCAGAACACTCAGAAAGAGTGTGGAAAAAAACCTCGAACCTGGTGGTTACCATAAAAGAAAAAAAATATTATATAGACACATCGGAAAAAAAATATTGTACACTACACATAAAAATGAAAAGATAAAGAAAATTAAAGAAAAAAAACAACGTAGGGTCCTTTCATTGAACAGCGGTGAAAAAACAAATAAAATATAGACGCAACGGAAAAAAAGACACATTAAAATTATGTATAGTTATATATTATGCTAAATTAAGAGAGATAAGAAAAAAACAGAGGAAATTGAAAAAGAAAGATATATCAATCGACATACTGATAATAAATTGTTGATTTTGAATATGCAGTCAATGTGTAAAACAGAAAGAAAAAAAAAGAAATAGAAAAGAAATATAAACTTTAGTTACTGAGTATGAATGAAGAGACTTGTCACAATTACGAGAAACACGTCAATCAAATATTTGTTATGAATTTATAGGTTAAACAATTATATACAGTTAAAATGTGGTTAAATTGTAAAAGCTTTGCGTATTTTGCGTAGGAAAAAAAACAATGTGTATTTTTTTTTGTTAAGAAATTGTACGTTTTTTTTTCTTAGGAATTTTTTTTCTGGTGTGGAAAAATGTTATTCATTGTTATGTAAATCGACGTAAACTGTTTTATGAAATGTTAAAATGTATGTTTTTTTAGATTAAGAAAAAAACAAAACAAAAAAAACACAAGTGTTATCTTTGAGTTATGGGATTCTGTGATTTCGAGTAGGATCAACATGGAAAAGTCCATGGGTAGAAGTCCCGATATTTTCCGCTGAGCTATATGCCTTGAAAGGCAGTCGTGGTTACCGACCTGGAAAAAAAGTTTTTCCAATATAACAAAGCGAAATATATTTCTGTCCAACATCAGGGAGCAAATGGAGTTCCCCTGTCGTGGCGTAAGTGGCAGAAGAGAAAATGGCAGAAGAGGCCATAATAAAAATCACTCGGATAAGTAAAAGGTGATATTTTTTTTTTTTCAGAAAACCCCAGTGTTGGATGACGTGGACAATTTTAGTTTCTATCGATTGTTATTTTGTGTTGAACTTTTGTTTTGTGAAGGATTGTCTGAAAGTTGTAAGTGAGTCGTTTTTTTTTGTTTTTGGAAACGACTATGCATTTTAATTGTAAATGTCTATGTATTTTTGTAAACGACTGTGATTTTTTTTATTTTTTTACTTTTGATTGCATAAATTTCGTTCTAGAATTAATTAGAGTCGTTTGTTTGTTTTCATTGGGACCAACCTCACTAATATCACGCCGGCAAAATGAATACAGCTCGTTTTGGCCAAGTTAGGGCAACTTGTACGGGGAGCAACGTCGTCAGAATCCACCAACACCAAAGGATTCCAGCAGCAGCAGCAGCCTTTCTCAGCAACAGTTCAAACAGCCCTTATCAGGGCTAATAAGATTTTTCACAAATGCGATTCACTACTGCTTGCTTCCTGAGACCCACCAACAGCGAACTTCACCTTCAGTATCCAGCGCTTCCAGCTCACTCCAGCGGCTTCCTGCTCATTCTTGCGACCTTCCAGCCTTTGGTGTCTCCTGCAGCCTCGCCTGCCACCTCGCTCCTGCAACCTGGCCTGCAACTGGCTCCCTACCAATCGTCCGTTCCTAAACACTGACACCTCCGCTCTCCGTGTCGTCCATTCCTTAACACTGATCCTTTGTTCTCCGTGTCGTCCGTTCCTTAACACTGATCCCTCCGTTCTCAGTGTCGTCTGTTCCTCAACACTGATCCCTCCATTCTCAGTGTTGTCCGTTCCTAAACACTGATCCTATGTTCTCAGTGTTGTCTGTTCCTAAACACTGATCCCTCCATTCTTAGTGTCGTCCGTTCCTTAACACTCACCCTACGTTCTCAGTGTCATCCGTTCCTTAACACTGATCCTCCATTCTCAATGTCACGCGTTCCTTAACACTGACCCCTCCGTTCTCAGTGTCGTCTGTTCCTTAAAACTGACCACCTCATTCTCAGTGTCCACCGTCTGTTCCGGACCGCCTAGATTTCCAGCTAATTGTTCCAGACCCAGCGAGCGACCCGTCTAGAGTACCTGTTCCAGACCTTAGCCTCCAGTGACATGCGGCCTTCCAGGCGACCAGCATCCAGATCCAACCATTTTTTTTTGCTTCCTTTAAAAAAATAAAAGGCGAATCCTCATCTTTAACCAAATAACCTCTGTCTGTCATTCTTCTTTGCCTTTTCGCTGTTTACTGTTTGCCTGTGTCTACCTTGTTAGTTGTTGGGTTGATTGTCCCCAGACGACTGGCTCTGCAACAGTAGATATGTTTGAGTAAAAGGAATATTGATTGTTCAATTATTTTTTATGAAAACTGAATTAAAATAAGGTCAGTTAGAAAAACGAACAATAGAAAATTAAAAACATAATGAAAAATAAGTTAGGTTGAAAAATAGGTTAGGAGAATTCTTTATTGGCAGAAGTGTGTTTTGGAAATGTATGTTTAAGCCACGTGAGTTTCCCACGTGTGTGTGGCACATGTTTGAAGTCATACATGACATCATAGCAGAAAATGAATTCTCAATATAGTTTGCTAGTTTTAGGAGATTAAACAGAGTTGGACAGACGGGAGACAGAGCTGACATTGGTCAGAAGAGGGTCCCCCTTTGGAAGCAAAGGGTTAGAAAGTTTTAATCATGTAGTCGACTTTTGAATTCCTGGATGTCATCATAATTGCAACCGGCCGAATGTAATAAAAGAACACATCATATTTTGTAACTGCGTCTTCGTGTTGTGTCATTCTTCAACTTAATTTAGTTGTGAAACATCCTTTATATGAACATTGTGTCCACTCATCGTTATAATGAACTTTGTGTATAAACCATCTAAGTAATGTGTCCTCCTCTCTATCATAAATGATGCCTCTCCCCTCCTGTGTCATAAGAACTGATAACCCTCCTCTCTAAATATAAGTAATAAGAACCACAGACAGTAAAATGTATAAATGTCGTTTTCCTTCTCTCTTCTATGCCTTCCCCTCATCAATATGAGTTTCCCTATGCAACATTCTTCATTCATTTTATTCCACGACCCGTTGAATTATGCACACGTGCTAGTTAGGTAAGTCACGCGCTCCCTACATAAATAAAATAGAAAATAAATAATAGACAAACATTAAGGAGAAACTGCAAGGAAGGCAAAACGCTTGCTGTCAACTGACAGTTGAAATGCTTCCAAATTCCCTTCAGTCTATAACGTAAAGGGAACGGAAATGCTAGCAATAATTAGCTTGCTTCAAGAAATTAGTGGCAGTTTAAATAAATTTAATTGTGAGGAAATGTAGCAAGAATATTTTCCTATGTATGAAAGAAAGTAGAGAAAATTCACTTCGACAAAACACTGGAGAAATTAAAGTAGAAACATACTCAGTTGTTTGACTGGCATAAGGTAGCGTGGAAGAAATATGTCCATGTACATTGGCTGCTATAGCGGAAAGAGCGTGCTTGAAAACCTTGCTACTATTACCAAATCTCGTCATAATCATGTTGAACAGAATGGATACAAAATATATTACAAATTAAAAATAAGTACAAGAACTCTAAAGGTTGTATAATGGAGATGTAGGCGGAAAGGAGAAGAGGAAAGGAAAAATAATGAATAAAAAAAAAAATGAATGCAATAACGTCGCAGCAAAATGAGAGTTACATAAGAACATGGGACACGGTAACAAGTAAATTTGTCCCTGATAAATAAATGACGACAAACGAAAACATGACACATATACACACATACATATATACACATAGATATACATACATATACATACACATGTACATATATAGATTTACATACACATATACAAACATATACATACATACATACATGATGATGATTGCAACGTCTTGTCAGACGAGAGCCATTCCCCTAGTCCAAATGCCCGAAAATGACTTTTTAGCCCTGCTAGCGACTTGCACATCCTCAAGCAGACATGACACTGAAAACGTTCACTGGTTTGGATGAAACTAATAGCAGTGGAACCTGTATCATCGTGGGCTTTCAGGTGATTAACAAAACCTGCCTTAGACAACAGAGTCCGATCGCACACCTTACAGATCCAGAGATCTTCATGGTTGGGCGGCAAGGTTTGGCATTTCCTACATGCTCTCTTAAGCTTCTCTCTGTCTATTTTGGCTGCTTCAAAGTGTTCTGTGCCCTATATATCAGTGTTCTCCACTGCTTGTGATCATACGCTAGGGACTCCCAACTGTCAACAGCAATATGAAAGCTCACCAGACTCTCCTTGATGCTATCACGAAAACGTTTTTTGGGCTTGTGCTGGGGTCTTTTTCCAAGAAAGAGCTCACCATAGAAGAACTGTTTTGGGAGTTGATAGTCTTCAAGCCGCATGAGATGACCCGCCCAACGTATCTGGGTCTTAATAACAATGGTAGCAATACTGGTTGTTTTGGCCTTTTTTAAGACATATGTATCAGGAACAAAGCTATCCCACTTTAAACCAAGAATATGTCTAAGGCAGTGTTGATGGAACCTCTTGAGCAATTCTATATGTGACCGGTACAAGGTCCAAGTTTCAGATGCGTAGAGTAGGGATGGTACTACACATGCTTGATATACTGAAATTGTAGTTGCCAGAGTTAGATCACCGTCAGACCAGACTATTTTGTAACTTTCCAAAAGCATCAGATGCCTTGCTGATTCTCTGTCTTTCCACAGACGAAGATATTAGGTTCCACATACAGATCATCAGGAGCTGGAGTGTACATGACTTTAGTTTTCTTAATACTAACTATCAGTCCAAAGCAGGTACAAGCATTTGTAAAGAGATCCATCACTAGTTGCATATCTACTGGGGAGTGTGTTACCAGGTCAGAATCATCAGCATACAACAGTTCCCGAACAAGTCCATCAAACAAGTGTTTTGGCTTGGAATCTTCATGCATGCATGCATGCATGCATATAATGGTGGCAGATCAGTTATTACATGCTTTCAGCCTTTCAGGCCAACCCGCATCACACCTTTTCTATCGCATACATACATGCATGCATGCATGTATACATACAATGGTGGCAGATCAGTTATTACATGCTTTCAGGCCTTTTTTTACACCCGCATCACACCTTTTTTATCGCCACAGGACTATTTTTTTTAGATACATGTCTGAGGGAGTATCTATACAAAGATGTTATTACAGAGTTTGAGCTTTATACAACAGCTAAGTCTCTCTCTCCATTCAAAATGTTGAGATCCAGCAACAAGCAAAAGCAAGATAGCCAGCAACAAGTTAAACTGCAGACTAGCTTAATGCGGGTACTGGTCTCCCGCTTTATGGTTTTTTAAATCAGAAATTTGCTTCACCATGGCTCACAGGTGCTCTTTTCACCCCACATACGCATGCAAACAAACACATGCACACACACATACATGCATATATTCACATGCATGCAAACATACATACACATGCACACATACCAACATACACATACACACATAGACGTACACATACACGTATGTGCATACATATGCATATACAGACGTACATATACATGTACATGCGGAATATACATGAAGGAGCATTCATGACGAAGATGATGATGATAGGTATGATCAAATGAATCTAACATACATAAAAAAATGCATATACATATATATGTACACACATACACATACTTACATATACCTACATATAGATACATATAGATAGACACATATACATGCATACATATACATATATACAGATATACATACATATATATACATATATAAATACACACACGTGAATCTGGGTGTTTGTTAATTTTTGAATTGAGAGAAGCGTTTGAAAACGGTAGTATTCCTCATTGATCATTTTATTCATCGTTTGGATTCATTTAATTGTAAACATCATCACAAATATATATACCTATATATATATATATATATATATATATATATATATATATATATATTTATATATACACTAGCATGGGTGCACGGCGTTTCCCGGGTGTTGGAGGTGTGTGTTGAGAAAAAAAGAAAAGTGGTAGTTGGGAAGGCAGGCTCGAAGCCGTACCGTGGAGGAGGAAAAGAACGGGGAAAAACGTGACATCTTTGCTGTTACGACCACTGCCAAACCGGAAGTGACGTAGGTTAAAATTAAGGCTAGAAAATTGAAAAGAGGGGATAACTTTCGAAAATATCTGCTAAAAAAGCGACCTCTCCCTGTAGAAAAGTGCCCTGTTTAGCCAATTTTACGGTATTTGTCGTCTGAAGGGTCGAGCTTCAAAACGATACTGACCTTGTCAAAATCCGTCGCCTGTGTCGAAAGTTTTAGGCAGACATGAAAACATACATACATACATTTATATATTGGTAGCTCAAATTTTCGACCCAAACTGATTAAAAAGCTTGCCCTATCTTTTAATACCCTTTATATAAAATTGATGTAGGTTTAAATTAAGGCTAGATAATCGAAAAGAGGGGATGACTTTTCTAGAAGTGTAAGCCATTTTGAGTTTCAGAACAGTTTCAGATGGTTCGCTGTTACACACAAGTCCTGGGAGGTGACTTGTTTGTAGTAGACAGTTCCACAGAACAAAATATTCTTACCGTGTCGAAACCCGGGAAAGAACATGTGAAATTGCTCCAGAAAAGTTTTAATATTTATGAAGCAATTCTGGTTTCTGATTGGTTGGTAGCAGAACGTGAATTTATTTGATTCGTCAGTTCTTAGCAGCATCGTTTATAAATAGAATCTTCCGACTGTGTGGGATCATACCCCATTAACCCAAAATATTGCAACAACTTTCAAAAATATCAGTGAAAAAAGCGACGCCTCCCTGTAGAAAAGTGCCCAATTGAGGGGGAAGAAATTAATGTTTTTAGCCAATTTTTCCATATTTGTCGTCTGAAGGGTCGAGCTTCAAAACAATACTGATCTTGTGAAAATCCGTCTCCTCTGTCGAAAGTTTTAGGCAGACATGAAAAAATACATACATAGATTTATATATAGGTAGATCAAATTTTCGACCCAAAACCGATTAAAAAAGCTTGCCCTATCTCTGAATACCCTTTATGTAAAATTTCAAATGTTTAGACCAGAAATTGTCTGAGTAATTTGGTAGAGACCGCAGAGGCCAATATTTTTTTAACTTTGACCCCTATTATAACCCCTTAACATTTATTGTTTTGGGCTCAAATTAAGTTATTAAGTTAGATCCATGTCCAAGGAACTTACATCTAAAATTTCAAGTGTTTTTACCCAAAATTGGCGTAGCAGTTTGGTAGAGTTCTCAAAGGTCTGTAGCAGAAACAAATAGAACTATTTTTCTTGTGCGTCAGTGCCTCCCCTGTCTGTGCGATATGGCACATACTGACCAATCAGAGACATAGCACAGGGATCTTCCTTACCCCCTAAGGAATCCTAACTGCTTTCGTTACGGACGAGAAAAACTCCTCCCTTTTCCAGTGAGATGCCAAAGACCTATTTCCTCACTCTCTCTCTTTCTCTGCCTACACCGGTATCGACGATTTCCACTTGGGAATAACTACCGGGCAAAGGCAGACAAGTTTTATCCGAGTTATATCTTTTTGCGATCTTACCCCGACTTGCTTCAATAAACCTTTTCCTTGTTAAGTTTTACGAAGTAGCTTGTGTTGAATAATTTATTTATATACCGGGCAAAGGCAGACAAGTTTTATCCGAGTTATATCTTTTTGCGATCTTACCCCGACTTGCTTCAATAAACCTTTTCCTTGTTAAGTTTTACGAAGTAGCTTGTGTTGAATAATTTATTTATATACCGGGCAAAGGCAGACAAGTTTTATCCGAGTTATATCTTTTTGCGATCTTACCCCGACTTGCTTCAATAAACCTTTTCCTTGTTAAGTTTTACGAAGTAGCTTGCGTTGAATAATTTATTTTATTAGGTAGTGCCCGAAAAGTACTAACTCAACTCCCTAAAATGGTGACCCGATGTGTACACAAGTTTACTGAATGGCGAGCCTGACTTCTGTTGCAGGCCAGGATATAAATATCCTAACTCGCTACAAAAGAAAATAATGAAACGAATGGAAAGAAGGAAACAAAACTCAATTGCTAGATAAAATAAACATGTTTATTTTCTGTTGAAAATAAAGGGTTTAGGTGGAACACGTGTTCATTCAGTTGTTGACGACTACGCGCATGGAAAAGAAAGGAATGAAGTAGAGGACGAGAAATGGCAGTCCCGCATGTAGAAAGGGAAAGAGAGGGTGTTGGCCTCAGCAAAGCCGCGTGTGCATGATAGCAGTCATCCACATGGAAAAGTCTTTAAGCCAAGAGCTGTGGACGCGAACTTGTCTGGTTGACAAACCAAGGCAAAAGGGAAGAAAGAGGAAGTTGAATGTTTGTTGTTGACTTTTATGCCGGGGTCAGTGTTCTGACTGCACATGTCTGGAATTTCTTTCAGAGGAAGTGACGTTTCCCATGTGTGCGTACATGTGCGCGTATGTGTGTGTACATGTGTGTACGTTAGCATGTGTGTGTATGCACATGAATGTGAGTGTATATACTTGAATGTGAATATATGTACGTGTCTGTGCGTATGTGCGTGCATAGCATGTGGGTATGTGTATGTGAGGAAAAACATGTTCGAACAAGACTCCCCACTCCTGGGGAGAAAAAAAAAAAAAAAATATATATATATATATATATATATATATGAGAAACATATTTCGTTTTTGTTTTTATGAATTTTTTTTTTAATAAGTTATGTATTGTTTGAAATGTTTTGGCCAATGAACTTTTCGACCTATTTTTGTTGTTATTTGTGGTGTGTTGTTTTTTGTAATTTCTTTGTCAGTTTGTGAGTGCGTATGTTCTTGTATTGGACTAGAAGAAATGTGTAATTGTTCATCTATGAATGCTGGTTTAAGTCTGTCTATTGCAATAGTGTCTTTTTTATCTCGTTTTAATATGGTAAAGTAATTTTCACTTCTGTCGAGAACTAGATAAGGTCCAGAATAATTTGGACATAGTGGTTTTTTGATTGCGTCGTTCCTGATAAAAACGTATTTACAGGTGCGAATATCGCTTGGAACGAAAATGTTCATGTCTGGCTTTTTGGTTGGAGTAAATTTTAATCGTGGCATTTTATGTTTTAAATCCGTCACAAAAGTTGTCGTTGGGGAAATGTCTGTATTGTTTTCGCAGAATTGTCCTGGTAAAATCAGTGCTGATCCGAAAACTAATTCTGCAGGTGTGCCCTGCAAAACTTCCTTCACAGTGTTGCGAATTGCTAGGAGAATGAGTGGCAAATTGTCTGACCAGTCCGCTTTGTTTTCGTTCATAGCCAAAGATGCTTTCAATTGTCTATGAAATCGTTCCACCATACCGTTTGCATAAGGGTGGTAGGCAGTAGTCTTAATGTGCTTTGTTCCCAACAAATGGCTGAATTCAGCGAAAAGAGTTGATTGAAACTGTGAGCCCCTGTCTGTTCTGATTACAGAGGGCACTCCGAAAATCGCTATCCAATCTTGTAAAATCGCTCTGGCTATTGTTGCAGGTGATATGTCTTTCACTGGTATTGCTGTCGGTCATCTGCTGAATCTATCGACTATAGTAAGGATGTGGGTATGTCCTTTTGAATTGGGCAAGGGTCCAACCAAGTCGATGTGAACATGAGTAAACCTAGCGTCTGGTACACTGAAAGTTCCTGAAGGTGATTTTGTGTGCCTGTGAACTTTGTTTTTTTGGCAAGGAATGCAAGTTTTAGTCCAACTACGGATGTCCATATTCATATTTGGCCAAACAAAATGATCCGCTATTAATTTCACGGTGGCACGTTTTCCTGGGTGGGACAAATTGCGGAAGTGCTGGAAAACTTGTCGTCTGAGGCTGGTTGAAATATAAGGGCGAGGGTGTTTTTGTGAAACATCGCAATAGAAAGTTATTGTTCTGTAAAATGTTTTTGACTTGAGATGGGGGGTATGAGACGAATGGATTCACCAATTATTTTAATAACCAACGGCTGTGCTAAACAACCAATGAAAACGTCGCAAAATTATTAAAAAAATTGTCGAATTTTGGATTGCTACGTCACAGATCGCATTTAATTCTTCGCCGCCATCTTGGTTACTGATCTGAACTACGCCGCCATCTTTGTTCAACATAATATCTCAGAACTTAAGAGGTTAACTACGCCATGGACCGCATTTGATTCTTGGTCGCCATCTTGGTTACTGATCTGAACTACGTCGCCATCTTTGTTCAACACAATGTCTCAAAACTTAACAGGTTATGCGTTTCTTTGACAGATCAGAATCTAAATTCGAATTTTGGCAGGTAAATTTCTTGAATATCTAAGGATTCGAAAACTACACAAAGTCAAAGAATCTACAACAGAGAATCCAAACGACCCCGAATTTCTCAAAAAAAAAAAAAAAAAAAAAAAAAAGCGACTGTTTTTGCAGAACTGATTCAATGTTTAGATGATAGAAGTCTGTCTCTGATTATAAGAGACAAATTGGATGATGGGAGGAAAGCATTGAACATATTACGAGAACATTATTTATCAAAAGGGAAACCGAAAATAATATCTCAATATACAGAATTAACCTCTTTGAAGCGTAACAAGGATGAAACGATTACGACTACGTCATAAGGGCAGAAACAACCGCCAATGCCTTAAAACTCTCAGGTGAAATAATAAGCGATAGCTTGTTGATATCAACGACCCTCAAGGGACTTCCAGCCGATTTTAAACCATTTACAACTGTTCTGACAGAAAAGAACTCTCTAACTTTTAACTTCCGTTTCTACTCTCCGGAAGTGAGTTACTTCCCTTGAGTTTTTCCTTCTTTTCTCTTCCTTTCCTTGAAGTAACAGGTCTCGTTCCCCGAGTCTGTTCTTAGTAAAATAAAGCTTATTTAAAGTTCACTCCATATCGAAGTTTTTCATTACAACAACTGTTATAACTCAGAAAGACAAACCCATAAATTTCAGCGAATTTAAAGTGGCATTGTGCAGTTACGAAGAGACTAATCGTATGCTCGTGGACAATAATAACTCCAGCAATATTATGAAGTTCAAAAATGCTTCTCAAAAGCAGACACCACCAAATTACGCACCTCACCGCAACGTATTCTCCAAAAGTAATTTTCCCAAGAAAAAGAATAAAATTATCTGCTATAATCCAACCACAAAAGTTTCCAATGTCGATATAAACGCTCTAAAATGGACTCCGTAAAAAACGTTGAGAACTTTGACGAAGAACATACATTTCTATTCACATGTAACTTTGACAATACCACAAACGGTAAAAATCTCCTTGTAGACTGTGGTGCTACAGCGCACGTTATCACCAAGGAATCTGATTTTATTAATTTTGATTCAAACATTAATCCTCAAAGTCATTTTGTCGAACTTGCCGACGGTAGTCAAATAAATGATATAGTCTTGAAAAGAGGCGATGCTAAAATATACCTAAAAAATAATAAAGGCGAAATCTGTAACTGTATTCTAAAAAATGCTCTCTTCATACCTACATTTAAGCAAGACATATTTTCTGTGCAGGCTGCAATTAAACAAGGCGCGAATATACAATTTGGCCAAAATACATCAAAATTGACATACCCCAATGGAACTGTATTTGACATTAAAGAAAATGGCCGACTATATTATTTAAAAAGTATGGTTCCCTCAAAAACTGCCTGTCACGACTTGGAAACCTGGCATAAAATTCTAGGACACTGCAATACAGTTGATATTAAAAAATTACCAAATGTAGTCGAAGGCATGAAAATAATACCTTCAGACAATCTCCCAAATTGTGATGTGTGTGCACAGGGGAAAATGACAAAAGATATAAGCTGAACGCCAGACAAAAAAGCTACGAAAATTCTCTCACTTGGGCATTGTGACTTAGCAGGTCCAATCAGCCCGATGGGGAGAAACAATCTAAGGTCCGTTTTGAACTTTAGTGATGATTTTTCCGGTTTAATTATGGTTCATTTTCTAAAAAATAAATCCGACACTATCCTTGCCACTAAGAAATATTTAGCTGATGTTGCCCCGTACAGTTCAGTAAAATGTATTCGCTCAGACAATGGGACTGAATTTACTAGTAAAGACTTTGAACTTCTATTAATTAACCACCGTATTAAACACGAGAAATCGGTGCTGTACTCCCCCTTCCAAAATGGCACAACTGAAAAGGCATGGCAAACCCTTTTTGAGATGACAAGATGCCTACTTATCGAATTGAAATTAGCGCATAGTTTATGGACATACGCTTTAATGGCAGTAACATATATCAGAAATAGATCGTTCAATAAGAGGCTAGGAAAAATGCTGTATGAAGCGTTTTTCAGTGTAAAACCTAAAATGAATAGAATGCAACTATTTGGTTCTGATTGTTTTGCATTTATAGAAAACACCAGTAAACTAAATACTGAAAGCAAAAAAGGTACTTTCGTAGGTTACGATAAAAATAGTCCCGGATACTTAATCAACTTTGCAGCTCAAAAGACCATAAAAAGGGTTAGATGTGTAAAATTCAATGATACATTAAATTTAAAAAATGGCGATCCAGTGAATGAAAAATGTGAAATATTACCTAGTATCTTAATCGATCACAATGAAAATATTGATAACGACGAAAATTACCGTACTTCTGACGAAAACAGTAACCAGACACGTCGATACCCAATAAGGGAGCAAAAAAGGCCAGACTTCTTACAAATTGAAAAGATACAAAATTACGCCATGGATTACTATTATTCGTTGAACAGCGCACCGGAAAGTTATAATGAGGCGATTAATTCAGAAAATCACCAAGAATGCGAACAAGCTATGGTATCCGAATTGAAAGTTTTATCTGAAAATAACACATACGAAATAGTGGCAAAACCAACAGATTAAAATATAATTTCTTCACACTGGGTTTTTTCCAAAAAAAAATCACAGCTTCTGGCAGTGAAACTTTTAAAGCAAGATTTGTGGCAATAGGTTTCTCACAAATTCCTGGAGTAGAATATTGTGCAACATTTTCACCAACGACAAATTTAACGACAATTAGAATTTTATTACAACTTGCCACTCAATAAAATTTAAAAATACATCAAATAGATGTAAAAAATGCTTATTTAAATGCTCCGATTGACTGTGAAACCTACATTTACCCTCCAGAGGGATTTAAAATGAAAAATAAAAATTGGGTGTGGAAATTAAATAAATTGTTATATGGACTAAAACAAAGTGCACACAATTGGAATTTAACACTCCATAATTATTTAATAGAACAGGAATTCAAACAATGTCCCGTAGACGCGTGCATGTATACAAAAAATGTAGGTAATAAATTGTTGATTTTGGTTTTTGGGGTTGACGATATATTACTCGCCTCAAACTGTGACAACACTTTAAAAGATATTAAAAATGAATTAAATAAAAAATTTTAAATGGCCGATCTTGGACGACTGTCATGATTCTTCGGTATAAAATTTACTTGTGAAAATGAAACTATAACTATGAACCACTCACGATACATTGAAAAAATTCTGCTCAAGTTCGGAATGCAAGATTGTAAGCCGCGTTGAACTCCTGTCGAAATGGACATAAATAAAAATATAGGGACCGAAACAAAATTCATCGATAACCGAATATACAGGGAAATGGTAGGGAGCCTCATCTACTTGATGACCGCAACAAGGCCTGACATATGTTACACTGTAACAAAGCTATCTCAAAACTTATCGAAACCAACAATTAAAGACCTTAATCATGCAAAACAAATCCTTCGTTACCTAAAAGGAACCAAGGAACAATCTTTAAGATTTAAAAAATCCACATATCCTCTAAATTTAGAAGGCTTTTCGGATTCAAATTGGGCTAACTCTGAGGATAGAAAGAGTATAGCGGGGTATTGTTTTAGACTGTCGAAGACTGGACCTATGATCTCTTGGAAAACTAAAAAGCAACAAATTGTTGCACTTTCTACTTGTGAAGCAGAATATGTGGCTCTTAATCATTCTGCGCAGGAGGCAATTTTTCTGAACACCGTTCTAAAATCTATTTTAAAACCAGATCTAAGTAAAAACCTATAGTAATTCATTGTGATAATCAGAGCAGTATTTTATTAGCAACTAATTCTATGATTCATCAAAGATCGAAGCATATTGATATCAGATATCATTTTATAAGGGATGAAATAAGAAAAAAATCTATTACTCTTACTTATGTGACGTCTGAGAATAATATAGCCGACATTTTCACTAAATCTATAAAAAGAATAAAATTAAGACATTTTATAACCAAACTTTTTGGAATCTAATTATGAATAAATCTCTTTTCAGAAACCCAAAAGGAGAAGCATGAACAGTTAAGATAACAAAAAAAAAAAAAAAATGTAAATTGTCCCGGGCACGACGTTAAACTGCGACCATTTCTACCTTACTAACCAAATCAACCAATTAATACCTAACATAATGTTTCCAGTTTTTGTTACAAAAAAAAAAAAAAAGCCACTTGTTAAAACCCTTTTGTAAACTTCCTATTTGTCAAATACTTCTTTTTGTATCTCTTTTTTTTTTTTTGGCAAACATTTGTTGAAACAAAACAAAAAATGTATATTTGTGAATTTTTGTGCATATGTTTATATGTATTTGAAAAGTATTCTATTTGTATGTTTATATATATTTAAATGTGTTTATTTTTATATGTATCCCCCCCCCAAAAAAATGGCTTCTTTTTGCACACATACCAATATATTAATTCTTTCTAACCAATGAGAATAAAGACAAATTCCCATAAAACCAGAAGAAAAATAAAAAAAAAAATTGAAAAAAAACAATTATTTTATTGGTTTATTTTTCTTTGTTCATTTATTTTTATTTATTTATATTTCTTTCCTTTTCTCAAGTGAAACCAAAATTGAATCCGAAAGGATTTTTCCATTATATCAAAAAAGGGTGTGTAAAATGTTTTTGACTTGTGATGAGGGTATATATTATATTGCTGCCCACATCAGCAATATGTGGCACAAGGCCGAAAAGTGGGAACCCCGCAGGCTTCCCTAAAGAAGGGGCACTCCTGCAATTTTAAAAATTGCCTGAGTAACCCCGTCGGCATTCCCCGGTTGGGGCGCTTCAGGCAGCAAGCAATAAACTTGCCCCACCGGAAAGCCCAGTGGCAAGGCCTGGGAGGGTGGACCTCCTAGGTATTACCCAGGTGGCATACCTCAGTCCAACAGGTGCTGTTGGGCTGAGTGTGAAGTGACGAATACTTGACGTGTACTACCCTGTCTCCCTGCAGCCGAAGCCGCTAGGAGACACATCCCATCACAATGGACTTATGATGGAGATATGAGACGAATGGATTCGCCAATCATTTTTATATACAACCAATGAAAACATTGCACAATTATTATAAAAATTGTCGAATTTTGGATTTGTGGTTTGAGTTGTCCCCCTTTGCAAATTGGCTGCTTGGAGAAATGGAAAACTAGATGGCTCTGTGTGGTTTGAGTTGTCCCCCTTTGCAAATTGGCTGTTTGGAGAAATGGAAAACTAGATGGCTCTGTGTGGTTTGAGTTGTCCCCCTTTGCAAATTGGCTGTTTGGAGAAATGGAAAACTAGATGGCTCTGGTTGATAGTCAATTTGCATAAGTGGAGAAATGGGCAGCATATAAACGGTACTTTTTTTTTAAGCAGGCGTGAAGAGCGCAGAGAGTGAAACGACGGTTGGAAGAAGTGACGGCGAATTCTTTTCGTGACGGTGAATTATTTTTGGACGTTGAAGAGCTCGACCTTTTGGAAGGAACAGCTGTCTTATATATTTTTTTTTAATTTCTTTTTTTTTCTACTTCACTACAAGCTATTTCGGCGGGAACTATGGAAGCAAAGAGGATCAGCAGTGAAATGCTTAAGACGTTCTCTGGAGAGGGAGATGTTATAACCTGGCTGACCAAGGTTAAACTTGTCGCTAAGTTGCGGGACATTGCGGATGTAGCCAGCTTGATACCATTGTATCTTGATGGTGATGCTCTGGCCCTATATCTGTAGATGCGGGAGGAGGATCGACTGTCTGTTGACGCCATTGAGGAAAAGTTGAAGGAAGCATTTACCAAAGGATCGTTTGTGGCATATGGCAAACTAAGCCGTATGGTGTGGACCGGAGAGCCTGTCGATGTTTATGCCAACAATATCAGGAGGTTGACGGGACTAGCAGGATTCAAGGGAGGAGGCCGTCAACAGATGGTTAAGATGGCCTTTATCAATGGCTTCCCGGACCATATTTCTATAGCTCTGCAGCAACTGCCTGGTATAAATACTATGGAGGTGGCGGACTTGATTACACAGGCTAGGGTGCTGGCCAGGAAAAAAGAGTGCGAGCAGGGAATCGTAGCTGTCACTCAACGAAGCAAACTGCAGCAGGAAATTGTGAAGGACAAAAAGCAGAGTGGACTGTGGCAGAGACCAAGGTTCTCTGGCAGATGCTACCGATGCCAAGGCCCCCATATGGCGAGGGAGTGCAGGGAGCCAAAGCCAGAAGTCATGTGTTACCGTTGTGGGGAAGTCGGCAACATCAGCAGATTCTGTCCCCAGGGAAACGAACAGGGGGAAGCCACTGCGCTAGGTGGCTACCCAACTTATTCGGTGAAGGCGCTTCAGGATATGTCACCACAAGTAGAGGTGACCCTAAATGGACGAAGTGCAAAAGCCCTTGTCGACACGGGCTGTATTTCAACAATTGTCACCAAAGATATGGTTGACACATGCAATGGAAGCATTACGGCAGTTGACGACAGAGAGGTAAAGTGCAATGGCACAAGTATCGTTGTGTATTTGTTCGTATTGAATGTGTTTCCAGTTGCCGTTGTCTTCGCATGTGAGTCTGCGGTAGTGTGTGTACATTGTCTATACAAGCGTTTGTTGTGCATTAGTTCGTATTGAACGTGTTTCCAGTTGCCGTTGTCTTCGCATGTGAGTCTGCGGTAGTGTGTGTACATTGTCTATGCAAACGTTTGTTGTGCATTCGTTCGTATTGAACGTGTTTCCAGTTGCCGTTGTCTTCGCATGTGAGTCTGCGGTAGTTTGTGTACATTGTCTGTACAAGCGATAGTGGTGCATTCGTTCGTATTGAACGTGTTTCCAATTGCCGTTGTCTTCGCATGTGGTCTGCGGTAGTGTGTGTACATTGTCTGTACAGGCGTTTGTTGTGCATTCGTTCGTATTAAACGTGTTTCCAGTTGCCGTTGTCTTCGCATGTGAGTCTGCGGTAGTTTGTGTTCATTTCCTGTACAGGCGTTTGTTGTGTATTCGTTCGTATTGAACGTGTTTCGAGCTGCCGTTGTCTTCGCATGTGAGTCTGCGGTAGTTTGTGTACATTGTCTGTACAAGCGATAGTGGTGCATTCGTTCGTATTGAACGTGTTTCCAATTGCCGTTGTCTTCGCATTTGTAGTCTGCGGTAGTTTGTGTACATTGTCTGTACAAGCGTTAGTTGTGTATTCGTTCGTATTGAACGTGTTTCGAGTTGCCGTTGTCTTCGCATTTGGTCTGCGGTAGTGTGTGTACATTGTCTGTACAGGCGTTTGTTGTGTATTCGTTCGTATTGAACGTGTTTCCAGTGGCCGTTGTCTTCGCATTTGTAGTCTGCGGTAGTTTGTGTACATTGTCTGTACAAGCGTTAGTTGTGTATTCGTTCGTATTGAACGTGTTTCGAGTTGCCGTTGTCTTCGCATTTGTAGTCTGCGGTAGTGTATGTACATTGTCTGTACAGGCGTTTGTTGTGCATTCGTTCGTATTGAACGTGTTTCCAGTTGCCGTTGTCTTCGCATTTGTAGTCTGCGGTAGTTTGTGTACATTGTCTGTACAAGCGTTAGTTGTGTATTCGTTCGTATTGAACGTGTTTCGAGTTGCCGTTGTCTTCGCATTTGGTCTGCGGTAGTGTGTGTACATTGTCTGTACAGGCGTTTGTTGTGTATTCGTTCGTATTGAACGTGTTTCCAGTGGCCGTTGTCTTCGCATGTGAGTCTGCGGTAGTGTGTGTACATTGTCTGTACTGGCGTTTGTTGCATATTCATTCGTATTGAACGTGTTTCCAGTTGCCGTTGTCTTCGCATGTGAGTCTGCGGTAGTGTGTGTACATTGTCTGTACAGGCATTTGTTGTGCATTCGTTCGTATTGAACGTGTTTCCAGTTGCCGTCGTCTTCGCATGGTAGTCTGCAGTAGTGTGTGTACATTGTCTGTACAGGCGTTTGTGGTGTATTCGTTCGTATTGAACGTGTTTCCAGTTGCCGTTGTCTTCGCATGTGAGTCTGCGGTAGTGTGTGTACATTGCCTGTACAAGCATTAGTTGTACATTCGTTCCGATAGAACGTGTTTCCAGTTGCCGTTGTCTTCGCATGTGAGTCTGCGGTAGTGTGTGTACATTGTCTATACAGGCGTTAGTTGCGCATTCATTCGTATTGGACGTGTTTCGAGTTGTCGTTGTCTTCGCCTGTGAGTCTGCGGTAGTGTGTGTACATTGTCTGTACAGGCGTTTGTTGTGTATTCGTTCGTATTGAACGTGTTTCCAGTCGCCGTTGTCTTCGCATGCGAGTCTGCGGTAGAGTGTGTACATTGTCTGTACAGGCGTTTGTTGTGCATTCGTTCGTATTGAACGTGTTTCCAGTTGCCGTTGTCTTCGCATGTGAGTCTGCGTTAGAGTGTGTACATTGTCTGTACAGGCGTTTGTTGTGCATTCGTTCGTACTGAACGTGTTTCGAGTTGCCGTTGTCTTCACATGTGAGTCTGCGGTAGTGTGTGTACATTTTCTGTACAGGCGTTGGTTGTGCATTCGTTCGTATTGAACGTGTTTCCAGTTGCTGTTGTCTTCGCATGTGAGTCTGCGGTAGTGTGTGTACATTGTCTGTACAAGCATTAGTTGTGCATTCGTTCGTATTGAACGTGTTTCCAGTTGCCGTTGTCTTCGCATGTGAGTCTGCGGTAGTGTGTGTACATTGTCTGTACAAGCGTTAGTTGTGCATTCGTTCGTATTGAACGTGTTTCGAGTAACCGTTGTCTTCACATGTGAGTCTGCGGTAGTGTATGTACATTGTCTGTACAAGCGTTAGCTGTGCATTCGTTCGTATTGAACGTGCTTCCAGTTGCCGTTGTCTTCGCATGTGAGTCTGCGGTAGTGTGTGTACATTGTCTGTACAGGCGTTTGTTGTGCATTCGTTCGCATTGAACGTGTTTCGAGTTGCCGCTGTCTTCGCATGTTAGTCTGCGGTAGTGTGTGTACATTGTCTGTACAGGCGTTTGTTGTGCATTCGTTCGTATTGAACGTGTTTCCAGTTGCCGTTGTCTTCGCATTTTAGTCTGCGGTAGTGTGTGTACATTGTTCTGTACAGGCGTTTGTTGTGTATTCGTTCGTATTGAACGTGTTTCCAGTTGCTGTTGTCTTTGAATTTGAGTCTGCGGTAGTGTGTGTACATTTTCTGTACATGCGTTTGTTGTGCATTCGTTCGTATTGAACGTGTTTCGAGTTGCTGTTGTCTTTGAATTTGAGTCTGCGGTAGTGTGTGTATATTGTCTGTACAGGCGTTTGTTGTGCATTCGTTCGTATTGAACGTGTTTCCAGTTGCCGTTGTCTTCGCATTTTAGTCTGCGGTAGTGTGTGTACATTGTTCTGTACAGGCGTTTGTTGTGTATTCGTTCGTATTGAACGTGTTTCCAGTTGCTGTTGTCTTCGCATGGTAGTCTGTGGTAGTGTGTGTACATTGTCTGTACAGGCGTTTGTTGTGTATTCTTTCGTATTGAACGTGTTTCCAGTTGCCGTTGTCTTCGCATGTGAGTCTGCGGTAGTGTGTGTACATTGTCTGTACAAGCATTAGTTGTGCATTCGTTCGTATTGAACGTGTTTCCAGTTGCCGTTGCCTTCGCATATGAGTCTGCGGTAGTGTGTGTACATTGTCTGTACAGGCATTTGTTGTGCATTCGTTCGTATTGAACGTGTTTCCAGTTGCCGTTGTTTTCGCATGGTAGTCTGTGGTAGTGTGTGTACATTGTCTGTACAGGCGTTTGTTGTGTATTCGTTCGTATTGAACGTGTTTCCAGTTGCCGTTGTCTTCGCATGTGAGTCTGCGGTAGTGTGTGTACATTGTCTGTACAAGCATTAGTTGTACATTCGTTCCTATTGAATGTGTTTCCAGTTGCCGTTGTCTTCGCATGTGAGTCTGCGGTAGTGTGTGTACATTGTCTGTGTAAGGAAAAATTCAAGATGGCGCCTGACTCTCTCTTTAACACGGTAAGATATCCTCAACACGGCACAAGAAGCAACAGCCACATGATTCCCCAGCCAACTCAATCGTCCCTCCCCCACGTCTTTCCCCTCACCCGCTTTTATCGTCGTTCTAGGCCGGCTAAATTTGCATATTCCGAGAATTCGTGTGACTTTGCGAGACATCAAACTTTACAAAAGACGGCGGTCGCCATCTTGGTCTTTCTTTTCTATTTTTGGTCGGTAATGCTGAGCTGGTCTCGAGGTAAGTCTTTTTCCCCTCATCCGTCTCTCCCACGTACCCACACAACACGCAAACACGCGGGCACTTATCTCCTGGATGCACGTTACACTCCCCCCTGATCTGATGATCACATAGAGAGCACTATGGGGGTGGCCTTTTAGTGCGTGTGCTTCTGCGAAGAGGTACATTCACTGTTTCAGATTCGGGCTCTGGATCTGGTTCCGCCTCATCAGATGAAGTATCGCTATCAGTCTCTGGAAGGGGCTCACTGAATCCGTGCATCGGCAGCTCATCGCTAGACGCTTCACTGCTTTCTTCTGTAGTTGTATGACGCACCTCGGTAGCTGGGCAAAGATCTTGCACATGTCGTGGGGTTCCATCGACCAAAACAGACTGCTGGCTAATCACTCCAGATATGTGTCCTCGCTTAAACTTGTCGGTGCACCGATTTTCTGGAGGCCGCACCCACACTGGATCTCCCACTTCATATCTGTTATATGTTCCCTTGTCGGTTGGCTGCGTAGTGTTGATTCCCTTCACTCCGACTCGGTACGTGTAAATAGCATTCGCAGGTGCGGTTGAAGGGGACGTCCCATCCTTTGGCGTAATGTTGTACCAATATGTTGCTTCCGCAATAGTACATCGCTTCCTGGCAGCAATTCTCTTGATGCTGCGATGGCTTCTTTCAGCAATGCCATTTCCTGACGGCACATGCGCACATCGCAACCGTAGTCGGACGCCCCACTCATCTAACAACTGCCGGACTTGCTGGCTACAAAACGCTGCATCATTGTCAGTCAGGAGCTCTTCCGGCGCACCTCGCTCAAAAAAAATGGATGATAGGTGGCGAACAACATTTGCTGAATCCTGTCTGGTCATCTGCCGCCACACCGCAAATCTCGTAGGCCCGCAATCAATGAGAGTTAGAAAGGGCTTGCCACTGTAATGGGTAATATCCATGGCCAGCCGCTGCCACACACTCTCAACTTCCAAGCGACCCTTCTGCCATCGCTCTGGTGCAGCCTCACAATTTCTGACGATCTGTCTGACATCCATCTTGGTCACTGCTGGGTATGCACGCCTCACAAAATAAAGGGTCCTCTTGATACCCGGATGTCCGCTCTGTGCATGAATTTTTTGTATTTGACATGGGTCGATTGCAACTGCACAAGATCCAGCAGTAATCTCCATTCCCATCTTCGTGGCTTCATACCATTTGTGAGGTACACGGGTCAGTTGGTCAGCACGATTACAATGTGATGGCACCAGAGTGACGCTCAGTGATAGCCCATACTCAGATACCAGGTTTTTTAGCGTGTCTAGCCTTCTCCGTATTAACATTTCGCTTGCTGCCTTGGTACGGATTCGTGTCCGTCCTGAAAGTGTGTCAGACACCCAGTGGTAGACACAGAGAGAATCTGTGTACAAGGTCAACTTCTTAGACTGCCACTGCAGGGCCAGATTTACCCCCTTTACAACAGCATCCAGCTCTGCCAGGTTGATATGCTGAGAATCTGTTACGGGCCGCAGCCAACACGCATCCTCGAACACGTTTCCTCCTTGCTCCAACGATACTCCCAACGCCAAAGAACTGGCATCAACCCACACACCTACGTTGTCTCCATTAACACACCACCGCCCACAGGCAGGGTCCTTCTTGTTCACTCTCTCCAGTGTCTCCTTAATCATCAGAGTTAGTAGGACATCATCGGATATGTCATCCCAACCCGTGGTTGTTAAATTTGCTCTGCGTTTAATCACACCAACAGCTGCGCGGAGCCAGCCACAGACCGGTAAGTGACCAACAAGTTTTCCACACCAAGAAAAAACGGTCCGCCTTGTAACGAGGTTGGGGATGCTTGGAATTTCACTGCCACGCCTCCATTGTAGGGTGCCATCTTCTTCATAAACATCCAATCCCAATACACGTGCTCCTTCCCTTAAACGTTCGGGATTCTTGCATTCCAGACCAAACTGAGCCAACTTTTCTTTGACATACGACGCAGACTGTACATCTTCATTGACGTATACGTCATCAATGTAAGCTGACGTTGAGTCCCTCATGGGCTTTTCTTGGGACAATACTGTGTTGACAATAGTCTTCATGATCTGTGGTGCCACATTTAGGCCAAAGCCAAGGCGTGTAAGGCAGTACCTCTGCCCCTGGAACCAAACTGTCTGGAACGGCCACAACGTCTCATCAACTCGCACCTGTAAATAGGCTTTTCGCAAATCCAATATTGAGACATTAGTGCCTTTCTGACGCCATTCCCTCAACTTACTGGCGCATACGTCAGCATCGGCAGTGTAGGCTTCAATATGCTTGTTAAGCTCCCTATAGTCCAGCACGGGCCGTACTTTCCACTTGTTATGCTGGACTACTGCCATCAAGGGTATTAGACCCTTCGGAGGCCCAAGCTTGTCCTCAGGGTAGGGGATTAACCAGCCATCTTGGATCCACGCCTTTAGTTCCCTTTCGTATTCTGCTCGGGCCTCACTGGGTATAGGGTACTCTGCAACCCCATTCTTGAGTTTAGTCGGTGCCATTCCCTCGGTCCACTTCCAAGATGCAATCCAGGCCCTCTTGCGCGAGTCGTAGTCCACTGTAAAATCCGGCCGATCGATATGGAGCGCTGCACACACTGGGGCCTCTAAGAATCGCACCTTTCCATCCCGATGAATTGCGACTCCCCCCAGCGCCTTGATGGCATCGTATCCGAGCAACAGGTCAAACCCCAGGAGATTTCCTTGGGTCACGAGCACATTGATCTTAGTGGCTGCACCGGTGTCCGTGTAGATCTTGACAGTTCCAGCTCCACAGCATGTCTGGGTCTCGCCTCCTATCGTGGTGACTTTGATCTTCCTCTTAGTCCAACTTGGACACAGCCTGGTGCTCACTATAGTATGCGAACAGCCTGAGTCGAGAAGTGCTGAGCAGGGTATCCTGTTTACGTAGACGGTCATTACTGGTTGCGCCTTGTTCAAATTTTGCTCGGGGAGCGAGGCGGCGCTGACGTCCTCTCCCCTGATACGTTTCCCGCACAGTTTTGGGCTAGATGCCCCAAACCGCCACACTTAAAACAGCGCACACGCCCCCTGTTGGTGCAATTCCTTGCAAAATGTCCACGTCGGCCGCAGCAAAAACATTTCCCATTGCTTGCAGGGTTCTGATTCGGAATCTCCCGAGCGCCAATCTGGCCTATCTGTGTCGCCATCACAACTGGTTCCCCCAGGTCCTCCTCATCTTTGATGATGGCTCGAGCACGTTCCATCAAGTGTTC
Organism: Euprymna scolopes; assembly: GCF_053919585.1. Lineage (NCBI taxonomy): Eukaryota > Metazoa > Mollusca > Cephalopoda > Sepiida > Sepiolidae > Euprymna > Euprymna scolopes. The sequence goes on from NC_136489.1 coordinate 141,778,671, forward strand.
CATGGTCGTTGTTGAAACGCTGGTTGAGGCTCTCAGTAGCTGCTTCACCCGAGTGGGAAGGCCCGCCACAAACGCGTATGCGAGCGTCCGCTCCGACACCCCTCCACCGAACAGAACTGCGAGTTTCTTTAACTCAGCGAAGAAAACGTCCACGCTTTCCTCGGGTAGAAGTTTTCGGGAAGCAAATTTTTCATAGGCCGTACAAGGATCCATGGCAAATGCCTTGTACAGCGCAGCTTTAATTGCGGTGACATCTCCCTTTTCGGCAGCACTGAGTTGCTGATATACACTCAAGGCACCCCCAGCCAATCTCAGGGGAATTACAGTGTGTACCCTTTTCACCTCACAAAGGTCGCACGTCAGCTCGACCCTTTCAACCCAGTCGACGATGGACGTGGCCCCGTCAAACTCGGGTATGAGCTTTAAGTCAAATTTCGACTCGGTCATAGTCCTAGAGGCCAAATGGCCGAAATAGCTTGTAAGGAAAAATTCAAGATGGCGCCCGACTCTCTCTTTAACACGGTAAGATATCCTCAACACGGCACAAGAAGCAACAGCCACACGATTCCCCAGCCAACTCAATCGTCCCTCCCCCACAACTTACCCCTCACCCGCTTTTATCGTCGTTCTAGGCCGGCTAAATTTGCATATTCCGAGAATTCGTGTGACTTTGCGAGACATCATACTTTACAAAAGACGGCGGTCGCCATCTTGGTCTTTCTTTTCTATTTTTGGTCGGTAACGCTGAGCTGGTCTCGAGGTAAGTCTTTTTCCCCTCATCCGTCTCTCCCACGTACCCACACAACACGCGGGCGCTTATCTCCTGGATGATCGTTACAGTCTGTACAAGCATTAGTTGCGCATTCATTCGTATTGAACGTGTTTCCAGTTGCCGTTGTCTTCACATGTGAGTGTGCGGTAGTGTGTGTACATTGTCTGTATAAGCGTTTGTTGTGCATTCGTTCCTATTGCACGTGCTTCCAGTTGCCGTTGTCTTCGCATGTGAGTCAGCGGTAGAGTGTGTACATTGTCTGTACAAGCGATAGTTGTGCATTCGTTCGTATTGAACGTGTTTCTAGTTGCCGTTGTCTTCGCATGTGAGTCTGCGGTAGTGTTTGTACATTGTCTGTACAGGCGTTTGTTGTGCATTCGATCGTATTGAACGTGTTTCGAGTGGCCGTTGTCTTCACATGCGAGTCTGCGGTAGTGTATGTACATTGTCTGTACAAGCGTTAGTAGTGCATTCGTTCGTATTGAACGTGTCTCTAGTTGCCGTTGTCTTCGCATGTGAGTCTGCGGTAGGGTGTGTACATTGTCTGTACCGGCGTTTCTTCTGTATTCGTTCGTATTGATCTGGTTTCCAGTAACCGGTGTCTTCGCATGTGAGTCTGCGGTAGTGTGTGTACATTGTCTGTACAGGCATTTTTTGTGCATTCGTTCGTATTGAATGGGTTTCCAGTTGCCGTTGTCTTAGCATGTGAGTCTGCGGTAGTGTGTGTACATTGTCTGTACAAGCGTTAGTTGTACATTCGTTCGTATTGAACGTGTTTCCAGTTGCTGTTGTCTTCGAATGTGAGTCTGCGGTAGTGTGTGTACATTGTCTGTACAAGCCTTTTGTGTGCATTTTTCGTATTGAACGTGTTTCCAGTTGCCGTTGCCTTCGCATGTGAGTCTGCGGTAGTGTGTGTACATTGTCTGTACAAGCGTTAGTTGTGCCTTCGTTCGTATTGAACGTGTTTCTAGTTGCCGTTGTCTTCGCATGTGAGTCTGCGGTAGTGTGTGTACATTGCCTGTACAAGCTTCAGTTGTGCATTTGTTCGTATTGAACGTGTTTCCAGTTGCCGTTGTCTACGCATGTGAGTCTGCGGTCGTGTGTGTACATTGCCTGTACAAGCGTTAGTTGTGCATTCGTTCGTATTGAACGTGTTTCGAGTTGCCGTTGTCTTCGCATGTGAGTCTGCGGTAGTGTGTGTACATTGCCTGTAAAGCGTTGGTTGTGCATTCGATCGTATTGAACGTGTTACAGGTTGCCGTTGTCTTCGCATGTGAGCCTGCAGTAGTGTGTGTACATTGTCTGTACAAGCTTCAGTTGTGCATTTGTTCGTATTGAATGTGTTTCCAGTTGCCGTTTTCTCCGCATGTGAGTCCGCGGTAGTGTGTGTACATTGTCTGTACAGGCGTTTGTTGTGCATTCGTTCGTATTGAACGTGTTTCCAGTTGCCATTGTCTTCGCATGTGAGTCGGCGGTAGTGTGTGTACATTGCATGTACAGACGTTTGTTTTGCATTCGTTCGTATTGAACGTGTTTCCAGTTGCAGTTGTCTTCGCATGTGAGTCTGCGGTAGTGTGTTTACATTGCATGTACAGACGTTTGTTTGTCATTCGTTCGTATTGAACGTGTTTCGAGTTGCTGTTGTCTTCGCATGTGAGTCCGCGGTAGTGTGTGTACATTGCCTGTACAAGCGTTAGTTGTGCATTCGTTCGTATTGAACGTGTTTCGAGTTGCCATTGTCCACGCATGTGAGTCTGCAGTAGTGTGTGTACATTGTCTGTACTGGCGTTTGTGGTGCATTCGTTTGTATTGAACGTGTTTCCAGTTGCCTTTGTCTACGCATGTGAGTCTTAAGTAGTGTGTGTACATTGTCTGTACTGGCGTTTGTTGTGCATTCATTCGTCTTGAACGTGTTTCCAGTTGCCTTTGTCTACGCATGTGAGTCTGCAGTAGTGTGTGTACATTGTCTGTACTGGCGTTTGTTGTGCATTCGTTCGTATTGAACGTGTTTCAAGTTGCCTTTGTCTTCGCATGTGAGTCTGCAGTAGTGTGTGTTCATTGTCTGTACAGACGTTTGTTGCGCATTCGCTCGTATTGAACGTGTTTCCAGTTGCCGTTGTCTTTGCATGTGAGTCTGCGGTAGTGTGTGTACATTGTCTGTACAGGCGTTTGTTGTGCATTCGTTCAGATTGAATGTGTTTCCAGTTGCCGTTGTCTACGCATGCGAGTCTGCGGTAGTGTGTGTACATTATCTGTACAGGCGTTTGTTGTGCATTCGTTCGTATTAAACATGTTTCTAGTTGCCGTTGTCTTCGCATGTTAGTCTGCAGTAGTGTGTGTACATTGTCTGTACAGGCGTTAGTTGTGCATTCGTTCGTATTGAACGTGTTTCCAGTTGCCGTTGTCTACGCATGTGAGTCTGCGATAGTGTGTGTACATTGTCTGTACAGGCGTTTGTTGTGCATTCGTTCGTATTGAACGTGTTTCTAGTTGCAGTTGTCTTCGTATGGTAGTCTGCGGTAATGTGTGTACATTGTCTGTACAGGTGTTAGTTGTGCATTCGTTCGTATTGAACGTGTTTCCAGTTGCCGTTGTCTACGCATGTGAGTCTGCGGTAGTGTGTGTACATTGTCTGTACAGGCGTTTGTTGTGCATTCGTTCGTATTGAACGTGTTTCCAGTTGCCGTTGTCTTCGCATGTGAGTCCGCGGTAGTGTGTGTACATTGCCTGTACAAGCGTTAGTTGTGCATTCGTTTGTATTGAACGGGTTTCGAGTTGCTGTTGTCTACGCATGTGAATCTGCAGTAGTGTGTGTACATTGTCTGTACTGGCGTTTGTTGTGCATTCGTTCGTATTGAACGTGTTTCCAGGTGCCGTTGTCTTCGCATGTGAGTCTGCGGTAGTGTGTGTACATTGCCTGTAAAGCGTTGGTTGTGCATTCGATCGTATTGAACGTGTTACAGGTTGCCGTTGTCTTCGCATGTGAGCCTGCACTAGTGTGTGTACATTGTCTGTACAAGTTTTGTTGTGTATTCGTTCGTATTGAATGTGTTTCCAGTTGCCGTTGTTTCACATATTAGTCTGCGGTAGTGTGTGTACATTGTCAGTACAAGCGTTAGTTGCGCATTCATTCATATTGAACGTGTTTCTAGTTGCCGTTTTCTCCTCATGTGAGTCCGCGGTAGTATGTGTACATTGCCTGTACAAGCGTTAGTTGTGCATTCGTTCGTATTGAACGTGTTTCCAGTTGCCGTTGTCTTTGCATGTGAGTCCACGGTAGTGTGTGTACATTGCCTGTACAAGCGTTAGTTGTGCATTCGTTCGTATTGAATGTGTTTCCAGTTGCCGTTTTCTCCGCATGTGAGTCCGCGGTAGTGCGTGTACATTGTCTGTACAGGCGTTTGTTGTGCATTCGTTCGTAGTGAACGTGTTTCCAGTTGCCGTTGTCTTCGCGTGTGAGTCTGCGGTAGTGTGTGTACATTGCCTGTACAAGCTTAAGTTGTGCATTCGTTCGTATTGAATGTGTTTCCAGTTGCCGTTTTCTCCGCATGTGAGTCCGCGGTAGTGTGTGTACATTGTCTGTACAGGCGTTTGTTGTGCATTCGTTCGTATTGAACGTGTTTCCAGTTGCCATTGTCTTCGCATGTGACTCTGCGGTAGTGTGTTTACATTGCATGTACAGACGTTTGTTTGTCATTCGTTCGTATTGAACGTGTTTCGAGTTGCCGTTGTCTTCGCATGTGAGTCCGCGGTAGTGTGTGTACATTGCCTGTACAAGCGTTAGTTGTGCATTCGTTCGTATTGAACGTGTTTCGAGTTGCCATTGTCTACGCATGTGAGTCTGCAGTAGTGTGTGTACATTGTCTGTACTGGCGTTTGTGGTGCATTCGTTTGTATTGAACGTGTTTCCAGTTGCCTTTGTCTACGCATGTGAGTCTTAAGTAGTGTGAGTACATTGTCTGTACTGGCGTTTGTTGTGCATTCATTCGTCTTGAACGTGTTTCCAGTTGCCTTTGTCTACGCATGTGAGTCTGCAGTAGTGTGTGTACATTGTCTGTACTGGCGTTTGTTGTGCATTCGTTCGTATTGAACGTGTTTCAAGTTGCCTTTGTCTTCGCATGTGAGTCTGCAGTAGTGTGTGTTCATTGTCTGTACAGACGTTTGTTGCGCATTCGTTCGTATTGAACGTGTTTCCAGTTGCCGTTGTCTTCGCATGTGAGTCTACGGTAGTGTGTGTGCAATGTCCGTACAGCCATTTTTTTTGTATTCGTTCGTATTGAACGTGTTTCCAGTTGCCGTTTTCTCCGCATGTGAGTCCGCGGTAGTGTGTGTACATTGTCTGTACAGGCGTTTGTTGTGCATTCGTTCGTATTGAACGTGTTTCCAGGTGCCATTGTTTTCGCATGTGAGCCTGCAGTAGTGTGTGTACATTGTCTGTACAAGTTTTGTTGTGTATTCGTTCGTATTGAATGTGTTTCCAGTTGCCGTTGTTTCACATATTAGTCTGCGGTAGTGTGTGTACATTGTCAGTACAAGCGTTAGTTGCGCATTCATTCATATTGAACGTGTTTCCAGTTGCCGTTTTCTCCTCATGTGAGTCCGCGGTAGTGTGTGTACATTGCCTGTACAAGCGTTAGTTGTGCATTCGTTCGTATTGAACGTGTTTCCAATTGCCGTTTTCTCCGCATGTGAGTCCGCGGTAGTGTGTGTACATTGTCTGTACAGGCGTTTGTTGTGCCTTCGTTCGTATTGAACGTGTTTGCAGTTGCTATTGTCTTCGCGTGTGAGTCTGCAGTAGAGTGTGTACATTGTCTGTACAGGCGTTTGTTGTGCATTCGTTCGTATTGAACGTGTTTCTAGTTGCCGTTGTCTTCGCATGGTAGTCTGCGGTAGTGTGTGTACATTGTCTGTACAGGCGTTTGTTGTGCATTCGTTCGTATTGAACGTGTTTCCAGTTGCTATTGTCTTCGCGTGTGAGTCTGCGGTAGTGTGTGTACATTGCCTGTACAAGCTCCAGTTGTGCATTCGTTCGTATTGAACGTGTTTCGAGTTGCCGTTGTCTATGCATGTGAGTCTGCAGTAATGTGTGTACATTGTCTGTACAGACGTTTGTTTTGCATTCGTTCGTATTGAACGTGTTTCCAGTTGCCGTTGTCTTCGCATGTGAGTCTGCGGTAGTGTGTGTACATTGCCTGTACAAGCGTTAGTTGTGCATTCGTTCGTATTGAACGTGTTTCCAGTTGCCGTTGTCTTAGCATGTGAGTCTGCGGTAGTGTGTGTACATTGTCTGTACAGGCGTTTGTTGTGCATTTGTTCGTATTGAACGTGTTTCCAGTTGCCGTTGTCTTCGCATGTGAGTCTGCGGTAGTGTGTGTACATTGTCTGTACAGGCGTTTGTTGTGCATTCGTTCGTATTGAACGTGTTTCCAGTTGCCGTTGTCTACGCATGTGAGTCTGCGGTAGTGTGTGTACATTGTCTGTACAGGCGTTTGTTGTGCCTCCGTTCGTATTGAACGTGTTTCTAGTTGCCGTTGTCTTCGCATGTGAGTCTGCGGTAGTGTGTGTACATTGCCTGTACAAGCTTCAGTTGTGCATTTGTTCGTATTGAACGTGTTTCCAGTTGCCGTTGTCTACGCATGTGAGTCTGCGGTAGTGTGTGTACATTGTCTGTACAGGCGTTTGTTGTGCATTCGTTCGTATTGAACGTGTTTCTAGTTGCCGTTGTCTTCGCATGTTAGTCTGCAGTAGTGTGTGTACATTGTCTGTACAGGCGTTTGTTGTGCCTTCGTTCGTATTGAACGTGTTTCTAGTTGCCGTTGTCTTCGCATGTGAGTCTGCGGTAGTGTGTGTACATTGCCTGTACAAGCTTCAGTTGTGCATTTGTTCGTATTGAACGTGTTTTCAGTTGCCGTTGTCTACGCATGTGAGTCTGCGGTAGTGTGTGTACATTGCCTGTACAAGCGTTAGTTGTGCATTCGTTCGTATTGAACGTGTTTCGAGTTGCCGTTGTCTTAGCATGTGAGTTTGCGGTAGTGTGTGTACATTGTCTGTACAGGCGTTTGTTGTGCATTCGTTCGTATTAAACGTGTTTCCAGTTGCCGTTGTCTTTGCATGTGAGTCTGCGGTAGTGTGTGTACATTGTCTGTACAGGCGTTTGTTGTGCATTCGTTCGTATTGAACGTGTTTCCAGTTGCCGTTGTCTACGCATGTGAGTCTGCGGTAGTGTGTGTACATTGTCTGTACAGGCGTTTGTTGTGCATTCGTTCGTATTAAACGTGTTTCTAGTTGCCGTTGTCTTCGCATGTTAGTCTGCAGTAGTGTGTGTACATTGTCTGTACAGGCGTTAGTTGTGCATTCGTTCGTATTGAACGTGTTTCCAGTTGCCGTTGTCTACGCATGTGAGTCTGCGATAGTGTGTGTACATTGTCTGTACAGGCGTTTGTTGTGCATTCGTTCGTATTTAACGTGTTTCTAGTTGCAGTTGTCTTCGTATGGTAGTCTGCGGTAATGTGTGTACATTGTCTGTACAGGTGTTAGTTGTGCATTCGTTCGTATTGAACGTGTTTCCAGTTGCCTTTGTCTACGCATGTGAGTCTTCAGTAGTGTGTGTACATTGTCTGTACAGGGGTTTGTTGTGCATTCATTCGTATTGAACGTGTTTCCAGTTGCCGTTGTCTTCGCATGTGAGTCTGCGGTAGTGTATGTACATTGTCTGTACAGACGTTTGTTGTGCATTCGTTCATATTGAACGTGTTTCCAGTTGCCGTTGTCTTCGCATGTGAGTCTGCGGTAGTGTGTGTACAATATCTGTACAGGCATTTTCTGTGTATTCGTTCGTATTGAACGTGTTTCCAGGTACCGTTGTGTTCACATGTAAGTCTGCAGTAGTGTGTGTACATTGTCTGTACAGGCGTTCGTTGTGCATTCGGTCATTTTGAATGAGTTTCCAGTTGCCGGTGTCCACAAAACTTCCAATTGTGTGTTTATCCTTGCGCTTGGTGCATCTCAACTCATTGTTAATTCATCTACTTCCTATGATTAGATAGAGATGTTCAGTAATTTTATCTTGTTTGTTGCGTCTGCTGTGCGGGAGAGAATTGCATAGGCCTATGTGATTTTGCTCCTCACGTTTGTTGGAGGGTAATGTCATGAAACCATGAAAAACGTTTGTCGAGCTTGAATTATTTTTGCATTTGGTATGAAGTCGACAGCTCTGTGTTCATTTTGCTGCCGAGGGATTTCATCATTGTTGTTTGTAGTAGTTATTCCTGTCGGTAGTGGTTTATTTGTTTTTCTTTGTTGAGAAGTTCTTTTTTTCTTTATCAAATAAAACGTACATCTTGCTCAAAACAATTTCAAAAAGGTAGGGTCACCATGCTTGTTTGTTCCACATCTCATCGTGGTCGCCGGTTTGTTGTGAGAATTGTGGCATAGGAGGAAATGCGTGTTCCTCTCGCGTTCGGGTTTCACCATTTTGTAGCGGTCTAGGGTATAGAAGGTAATGCGTTTTCCTCTTGCGTTCAGGTGTCACTAATTTGTTGAGGTGGTGCAAATTAGGACTAATGAATTGAATTGAGAAAGAGACGAACTACGTGTTAAATTGAATTAAACGAACAGGAATTTATTTCTTGAAGAAACAAGTGAAAGAAAAGGGTACTACACGTGTTCATGTCCGCGTCTGTCTCTCGCTGTTTACTGGTAAGAAGGAGAAAGTCTATTGTTGTACAGAGAGAAAGAAAGAAAGTCAATCCAGTCTGGTGTGCGTCTCTCGCTGTTAGCTGGTGAGGAGGAAAGTGTATTGTAGTATAAAGAGAGAATGAGAAAAAGTCAATCCAGGCCATGGAGATAGAAAACGTATAAAGTGTACATAATGTCTGTTAGCTCGTGCCCCATTCATAATCGCAGGGGACGTGACGCATGCGAGCGTGCGCCTCACTTTTAGGAGACGGCTGGTTACCCAAACCTCTCAGCTCGAGAGCTGGTCCACAAAAAAAAGGCTGGAAACAGCTTGTCTCTTGCTTTTATATTTGTTTCCAGTAGTCTTTTGCGCATGTGTTGATTTCCTTTGAAAGGGGAAGTGACGTTGTCCTTGCGTGCGTACGTGTGCGCATCTGTGAGTACATGTGTGTACGTTAGCGTGTGTGTGTATGCACGTGAATGTGAGTGTATGTATGCGAACGTGAATATATGTGCGTGTGTGGACGTGTGCACGTATGTTTGTGTGCGCGTATGTATATGACAAGTAATATAGCTTGAGATGTGAACGCGTGTTTGTGTGTGAGACTAGAAAAGACTCCCACAAGTGTCAAAAATTTCCCCCAAAATTCTGACACACCTCGTGTAGTAGCGCTTAGTTCCCATTTAAAATTATATCCCCTGATATGACGATCATAAAATTTGTTTACAGTCGATTTTTATTCCGTATTTGCTTAATATTTCTACAATTTCAAAATTACGTAATTTTCTGTTGTATCATTTAATGATTGAAAGTATTTTTCTTGACAAAAAATACTTTGTTTAATTTTTCAACAATTTTTGGAATTGTAAATCAACTGCTTTCTTTGAAAGGTTACCTACAGAATTTATGCATTTTTTTTTTAGACTATGTTTTACAAATAAAATAAATTTACATCGTATTTTTATGTTATAATTATTTTAGATTGAGTGATAATTTTAAAACAATAAATATTTATCATTAGTACCAATAATGAAAAATTCAGTTAAAAATTTAAAACGATCGGTTTTGGAGTCGTAAATTAGGGACACATTTTTCCGATTCGGATACCTCCAAAAGTTCCGTTTTTTTTTTTTTTACATTTTCGGGGGGTAGAATCCAATTTTAGCGTTACAAATTCCAGAGAATTATTTGAGGATTGGCACTATTGCCAAACGAATTATTTTCTGCTAAATAGCATTTCTTGTTTACAAAAGTAACCATTGTAAGCGTAGAACAAAATATCGTAGCCGGTCATTTTGTTTTATCGCCATCATGTAAATTTAAAAATAAAAATACCGCTCCTCTCCTCCTTCTACAAAGTCATCGTCCCTTTTTTTTTTCTTCGAGAGTGACCTGCTCTTGGAGGTGGGGTGGGGGTGGGTTCTTTTAATTTATTTTACATTTTTGAACAAAAAATAAAATAAAACAAACGAAAACATTAAATATTTATTTTACATCTGTACGGAATAAAATAAATTTATTTTATTTTGTACAAATGTTAAATAAATGTTTAATAATGTTTTCGTTTGTTTTATTTTATTTTGTTCAAATCTTGTTTAATAATTTTTTTCGTTTGTTTTATTTAATTTTATTCCGTTCAAAAATGTAAAATAATTAAAAGAAAAAGACTCCCCCAACCCACTTCCAAGGGCAGGTCACTCTCGAAGAAAAATATGGACCAATCAGATTACCGGATGACATTTTATTTTTAAATTGACATGATGTCGATAAGGAACACAAAATGACCGGCTTCGATATTTGGTAATCCGGAAGAAAGAGAGAGCCTGTTTCCTCCGTTTGCCTGTAGATAGCGTTAATGTCTGTCCAGTCCACCCAGTTACGGAAGCACAAAATGTATATAATGGCACCCTTGAAATAAAAATAAATGTTTTTGTTATATTTTAATTTTAAACTTTTTTTTTTTTTTTGTAAACATATTTAAGTTTTTTGGGGTTTTTTTTCAATCATATTTACTTTTTTTTTTTGTTTTTGCAAACATATTTAAGTTTTATTTTTCCAAACATTTACGTTTTGTTGCAAGCAAATTTATTTTCAAACATTTACGTTTTTTTTTTTTTTTTTTTTTTTTGCAATTCTTCGATGAAAGTGCAGAATACTTAACGCTACCTACTTATCGTACCGTGCTATTTTTAATTCAAGTTTTTATTTCTCTTACCTTGAAGTTGGACATAAAATCAATATAATGTTTAAAACAAAATCAACGTTTTTTCACCCCCCCCCCTTATAAAAAGGGTAAAATTTCACTTTAAGGCCCGTCTCACGTTCGTAGAGAAGAAAATGTTTTTTTTGTAGATTTCAGTGTGCTGAAAAAGAATATGAAAATCGTTTCCGTCGGAAATTTACCGTTTGCATGGTGAAAACCCCGGGAGGTTGGAAGTACGCACGAGCGCGCGCAAACATAAGCGAGCGTTTTCAATGGCGGAATCGCGCGCGCACTCGCGTACCTGACGGCCTTTTCACAGAGCAATAATGTTTGGCGGAAAATTTCAAAGTAGATGAAAAACAAGAAAAATAAACAACTTTGCGGGGGAGGGGGGGGATGTCGGGAAGACACTTTTTTTGTGGCGGACGAATCAGTTTTTTTTTTGGGGGGGGGGGTTAAGTTGGAATAGCATTAATAATCTCGGAAAGACTTTTTTTTTTTTAAAAACAATTCTTTTTCTTCTGTGGCGGACTGGCGGAGTGGCAGACAAATTACTTTTTTTGGGGGGGGGATAAGTCAGAATAGTTTAACATGGGTTTGTATTATTATTATATTGTAATGTAACATGCTTATTCAGCTCGAAAAACATGCAGTGTTTACCGATGTATTGGAAAATTCAAAATGGCGCCCGACACTCTCTTTAACATGGTAAGTTTGGGAAAAGGTGTTATAAATAATAAACTAAACAAAATACTATTTAAAAAAACACCGAATATATGTCAACTTATGTCACGGTAACATATATTGAGCGAATTTCTAACAGTATTTTGTCTAGTTTATTATTTATAACATCTTTTCCTGAATTTACCGTGTTAAAGAGAGTGTCGGGTGCCATTTTGAATTTTCGAATACATCGGTAAACACTGTATGCTTTTCGAGCTGAATAAGCATGTTACATTGAATAAAAACACGAAAAATATATCCAGTTAGGTAGAAAAGTAACTTATCTTGCCTTTGATAACATATATTTGTTATATATTTGTTTTTTGACAACTTTTTCGAATCTATGTGTACAGTAATACAAACCCAAAATGTCAAAATGATAAACTTACATTATCTCCGTTGTTGGCAAATGTTCCTTGGCGCGTGTAACCGGTGGCTGGGTAGGTGCTATAAACAAATATAACTTCCGGCGTAAATTAAACCCCACACCCCCACCCACCCCAATATATACGCGGAAGAATATTAAAGATTAAAGAATATTAAAGAATTTGCGAATTTTTCGAAATTATTGATTCTTTCTATAAATAATTATTCAGGTAATTAGAAGAGTAATTTTTTTTTTCAATGAATTAGTTTTCTGTTGCTACAATTAGCACCCTCTCACCCATGCGTACTGAAGGTTCGAGGCTAACCCCTATCCCGCTCCCCTCACCTCCCACGGAAGATTATCAATTAAAAATATGGCTGCTTGTACAGATTGCACGTTAGATTATTTTCAAACCATACATTTTTTTTATAATAATGATAAAGAGTCATTAAAATTTTTGAGAAGCCATGGCGTTCTCGCACGCAACATTAGATGCGATACATGCAGCAAAGAGTGCACCTTTAGAGAGGACAAGGGTCAGTGGAGATGCCGAGGGAGTTATCTTCTTCCAAAATCGAAAAAAAGAAGATATTGTAACTTCACCACAAGTGACTATAAAGGAACATTCCTTCAAGACTGCCGAATTGCACCCTGGAAAATAATTCTATTTGTTAACCATTGGCTTAGCAAGCATTGGGATCATGCTACAATGGTAAAATGTTTAAAAATATCGACCAAAACGTCTGTTCACTGGCGGTCGTTCTGCAGTGAAGTTACAGATTTTTGGTTTTCAGAACAAGAAGCCATTGGTGGCGCTAATGTCATTGTCGAAATAGACGAGACTTTAGTGGTACATGCCAAGTACAATAAAGGCCGTCCTTTATCCCAAATTTGGCTGTTTGGTGGGATAGAGAAACATAGCAAAAAAAAAAAATTGTTATTCCACTGGTGGGACCTGTCGGTGAAACGAGGGATCGAGGGACTCTCCTCCCAATTATATTAAAATATATACGTGCTGGGTCGACTATAATGAGTGATCGGTGGGGTGGGGTGCCTACCATTCGCTCAAAGACCACGGTTACACTCACTATATGGTAAACAATTCAGAAAATTTCGTCGACCCAGCCAACTGCGATGTTCACACACAGAACATAGAGCGCCTATGGAGAGACATTAAAGAATGGGTTAAGCGCCCTGGCATTCGAAGTAGATATTTATACCAATACTTGGCCAGATACTTATTTGTGAAGGAATATGGCGAAGATGGAATTCTCCATCATTTTTTTCTTCATGCTGCACGCCTCTATCCCGCCCCCCACAACGTCCACGTCAGCGAGTGGAGCCTCTCCCCTCCCAATCATGGATGAATCATCAACCGATGAAGAAAATTAATGGATGATTTTGCCATTTTCTTTTAGGTTAACGCCCCAGCCCCACCTCTAAAAAAGTGTTTTGTCCGCCACTGCAATAAAAAAAAAAAAAAAAAAGTCTTTCCGACATGTATTTGTTTTAAGTTGACAAACTAAAATTATATTTTGATACATTTTCATACAATCTTTCTGTACAAAAAAAAATTATAAATGTTTTTATATTTATGAATCACTCATTTAAAATTATATTTTGATACATTTTCATACAATCTTTCTGTACAAAAAAATTATAAATGTTTTTATCATATTTATGAATCACTCATTTAAAATTATATTTTGATACATTTTCATACAATCTTTCTGTACAAAAAAAATTATAAATGTTTTTATATTTATGAATCACTCATTTAAAATTATATTTTGATACATTTTCATACAATCTTTCTGTACAAAAAAAAAATTATAAATGTTTTTATCATATTTATGAATCACTTATTTAAAATTATATTTTGATACATTTTCATAAATCTTTCTGTACAAAAAGAAAATTATAAATGTTTTTATCATATTATGAATCACTCATCTAAAATTATATTTTGATACATTTTCATACAATCTTTCTGTACAAAAAAAATTATAAATGTTTTTATATTTATGAATCACTCATTTAAAGTTATATTTTGATACATTTTCATTCAATCTTTCTGTACAAAAAAAAATTATAAATGTTTTTATATTTATGAATCACTCATTTGAAATTATATTTTGATACATTTTCATACAATCCTTCTGTACAAAAAAAATTATAAATGTTTTTATCATATTTATGAATCACTTATTTAAAATTATATTTTGATACATTTTCATACAATCTTTCTGTATAAAAAAAAATTATAAATGTTTTTATCATATTTATGAATCACTTATTTAAAATTATATTTTGATACATTTTCATACAATCTTTCTGTACAAAAAAAATTATAAATGTTTTTATCATATTTATGAATCACTCATTTAAAATTATATTTTGATACATTTTCATACAATCTTTCTGTACAAAAAAAAATTATAAATGTTTTTATCATATTTATGAATCACTCATTTAAAATTATATTTTGATACATTTTCATACAATCTTTCTGTACAAAAATAAATTATAAATGTTTTTATCATATTTATGAATCACTTATTTAAAATTATATTTTGATACATTTTCATACAATCTTTCTGTACAAAAAAAAATTATAAATGTTTTTATATTTATGAATCACTCATTTAAAATAATATTTTGATACATTTTCATACAATCTTTCTGTACAAAAAAAAAAAATTATAAATGTTTTTATATTTATGAATCACTTATTTAAAATTATATTTTGATACATTTTCATACAATCTTTCTGTACAAAAAAAATTATAAATGTTTTTATATTTATGAATCACTAATTTAAAATTATATTTTGATACATTTTCATACAATCTTTCTGTACAAAAAAAACTTATAAATGTTTTTATATTTATGAATCACTTATTTAAAATTATATTTTGATACATTTTCATACAATCTTTCTGTACAAAAAAAAATTATAAATGTTTTTATCATATTTATGGATCACTCATTTAAAATTATATTTTGATACATTTTCATACAATCTTTCTGTACAAAAAAAATTATAAATGTTTTTATCATATTTATGAATCACTCATTTAAAATTATATTTTGATACATTTTCATACAATCTTTCTGTACAAAAAAAAATTATAAATGTTTTTATCATATTTATGAATCACTCATTTAAAATTATATTTTGATACATTTTCATACAATCTTTCTGTACAAAAAAAATTATAAATGTTTTTATCATATTTATGAATCACTCATTTAAAATTATATTTTGATACATTTTCATACAATCTTTCTGTACAAAAAAAATTATAAATGTTTTTATATTTATGAATCACTCATTTAAAATTATATTTTGATACATTTTCATACAATCTTTCTGTACAAAAAAAATTATAAATGTTTTTATCATATTTATGAATCACTCATTTAAAATTATATTTTGATACATTTTAATACAATCTTTCTGTACAAAAAAAAATTATAAATGTTTTTATATTTATGAATCACTCATTTAAAATTATATTTTGATACATTTTCATACAATCTTTCTGTACAAAAAAAAATTATAAATGTTTTTATCATATTTATGAATCACTCATTTAAAATTATATTTTGATACATTTTCAAACAATCTTTCTGTACAAAAAAAATTATAAATGTTTTTATATTATGAATACCTCATTTAAAATTATATTTTGATACATTTTCATACAATCTTTCTGTACAAAAAAAATTATAAATGTTTTTATCATATTTATGAATCACTCATTTAAAATTATATTTTGATACATTTTCAAACAATCTTTCTGTACAAAAAAAATTATAAATGTTTTTATATTATGAATCACTCATTTAAAATTATATTTTGATACATTTTCATACAATCTTTCTGTACAAAAAAAATTATAAATGTTTTTATCATATTTATGAATCACTCATTTAAAATTATATTTTGATACATTTTCAAACAATCTTTCTGTACAAAAAAAATTATAAATGTGTTTATATTATGAATCACTCATTTAAAATTATATTTTGATACATTTTCATACAATCTTTCTGTACAAAAAAAATTATAAATGTTTTTATCATATTTATGAATCACTCATTTAAAATTATATTTTCATACATTTTCAAACAATCTTTCTGTACAAAAAAAATTATAAATGTTTTTATATTATGAATCACTCATTTAAAATTATATTTTGATACATTTTCATACAATCTTTCTGTACAAAAAAAATTATAAATGTTTTTATCATATTTATGAATCACTCATTTAAAATTATATTTTGATACATTTTCAAACAATCTTTCTGTACAAAAAAAATTATAAATGTTTTTATATTATGAATCACTCATTTAAAATTATATTTTGATACATTTTCATACAATCTTTCTGTACAAAAAAAATTATAAATTTTTTTATCATATTAATGAATCACTCATTTAAAATTATATTTTGATACATTTTCAAACAATCTTTCTGTACAAAAAAAATTATAAATGTTTTTATATTATGAATCACTCATTTAAAATTATATTTTGATACATTTTCATACAATCTTTCTGTACAAAAAAATTATAAATTTTTTTATCATATTTATGAATCACTCATTTAAAGTTATATTTTGATACATTTTCATAAAATCTTTCTGTACAAAAAAAATATAAATGTTTTTATATTTATGAATCACTCATTTAAAATTATATTTTGATACATTTTCATACAATCTTTCTGTACAAAAAAAATTATAAATGTGTTTATATTATGAATCACTCATTTAAAATTATATTTTGATACATTTTCATACAATCTTTCTGTACAAAAAGAAAATTATAAATGTTTTTATCATATTATGAATCACTCATCTAAAATTATATTTTGATACATTTTCATACAATCTTTCTGTACAAAATAAATTATAAATGTTTTTATATTTATGAATCACTCATTTAAAATTATATTTTGATACATTTTCATACAATCTTTCTGTACAAAAAAAAATTATAAATGTTTTTATATTTATGAATCACTCATTTGAAATTATATTTTGATACATTTTCATACAATCCTTCTGTACAAAAAAAATTATAAATGTTTTTATCATATTTATGAATCACTTATTTAAAATTATATTTTGATACATTTTCATACAATCTTTCTGTACAAAAAAAAATTATAAATGTTTTTATCATATTTATGAATCACTTATTTAAAATTATATTTTGATACATTTTCATACAATCTTTCTGTACAAAAAAAATTATAAATGTTTTTATCATATTTATGAATCACTAATTTAAAATTATATTTTGATACATTTTCATACAATCTTTCTGTACAAAAAAAAATTATAAATGTTTTTATCATATTTATGAATCACTCATTTAAAATTATATTTTGATACATTTTCAAACAATCTTTCTGTACAAAAAAAAATTATAAATGTTTTTATCATATTTATGAATCACTTATATAAAATTATATTTTGATACATTTTCATACAATCTTTCTGTACAAAAAAACATTATAAATGTTTTTATATTTATGAATCACTCATTTAAAATTATATTTTGATACATTTTCATACAATCTTTCTGTACAAAAAAAAAAATTATAAATGTTTTTATATTTATGAATCACTTATTTAAAATTATATTTTGATACATTTTCATACAATCTTTCTGTACAAAAAAAATAATAAATGTTTTTATATTTATGAATCACTAATTTAAAATTATATTTTGATACATTTTCATACAATCTTTCTGTACAAAAAAAAATTATAAATGTTTTTATATTTATGAATCACTTATTTAAAATTATATTTTGATACATTTTCATACAATCTTTCTGTACAAAAAAAAATTATAAATGTTTTTATCATATTTATGGATCACTCATTTTAAATTATATTTTGATACATTTTCATACAATCTTTCTGTACAAAAAAAAATATAAATGTTTTTATCATAGTTATGAATCACTCATTTAAAATTATATTTTGATACATTTTCATACAATCTTTCTGTACAAAAAAAAATTACAAATGTTTTTATCATATTTATGAATCACTCATTTAAAATTATATTTTGATACATTTTCAAAAAAATCTTTCTGTACAAAAAAAATTATAAATGTTTTTATATTATGAATCACTCATTTAAAATTATATTTTGATACATTTTCATACAATCTTTCTGTACAAAAAAAATTATAAATGTTTTTATCATATTTATGAATCACTCATTTAAAATTATATTTTGATACATTTTCAAACAATCTTTCTGTACAAAAAAAATTATAAATGTTTTTATATTATGAATCACTCATTTAAAATTATATTTTGATACATTTTCATACAATCTTTCTGTACAAAAAAAATTATAAATGTTTTTATCATATTTATGAATCACTCATTTAAAATTATATTTTGATACATTTTCATACAATCTTTCTGTACAAAAAAAATTATAAATGTTTTTATATTTATGAATCACTCATTTAAAATTATATTTTGATACATTTTCATACAATCTTTCTGTACAAAAAAAATTATAAATGTTTTTATCATATTTATGAATCACTCATTTAAAATTATATTTTGATACATTTTCATACCATCTTTCTGTACAAAAAAACAATTATAAATGTTTTTATATTTATGAATCACTCATTTAAAATTATATTTTGATACATTTTCATACAATCTTTCTGTACAAAAAAAATTATAAATGTTTTTATATTTATGAATCACTCATTTAAAATTATATTTTGATACATTTTCATACAATCTTTCTGTACAAAAAAAATTATAAATGTTTTTATATTATGAATCACTCATTTAAAATTATATTTTGATACATTTTCATACAATCTTTCTGTACAAAAAAAAATTATAAATGTTTTTATATTTAATAATCACTCATTTAAAATTATATTTTGATACATTTTAATACAATCTTTCTGTACAAAAAAAAACTTATAAATGTTTTTATATTTATGAATCACTTATTTAAAATTATATTTTGATACATTTTCATACAATCTTTCTGTACAAAAAAAAATTATAAATGTTTTTATCATATTTATGGATCACTCATTTAAAATTATATTTTGATACATTTTCATACAATCTTTCTGTACAAAAAAAACTGATAAATGTTTTTATATTTATGAATCACTCATTTAAAATTATATTTTGATACATTTTCATACAATCTTTCTGTACAAAAAAACTTATAAATGTTCTTATCATATTTATGAATCACTCATTTAAAATTATATTTTGATACATTTTCATACAATCTTTCTGTACAAAAAAAACTTATAAATGTTTTTATATTTATGAATCACTCATTTAAAATTATATTTTGATACATTTTCATACAATCTTTCTGTACAAAAAAAATTATAAATGTTTTTATCATATTTATGAATCACTCATTTAAAATTATATTTTGATACATTTTCATACAATCTTTCTGTACAAAATAAATTATAAATGTTTTTATATTTATGAATCACTCATTTAAAGTTATATTTTGATACATTTTCATACAATCTTTCTGTACAAAAAAAAATTATAAATGTTTTTATATTTATGAATCACTCATTTGAAATTATATTTTGATACATTTTCATACAATCCTTCTGTACAAAAAAAATTATAAATGTTTTTATCATATTTATGAATCACTTATTTAAAATTATATTTTGATACATTTTCATACAATCTTTCTGTACAAAAAAAAATTATAAATGTTTTTATCATATTTATGAATCACTTATTTAAAATTATATTTTGATACATTTTCATACAATCTTTCTGTACAAAAAAAATTATAAATGTTTTTATCATATTTATGAATCACTCATTTAAAATTATATTTTGATACATTTTCATACAATCTTTCTGTACAAAAAAAAATTATAAATGTTTTTATCATATTTATGAATCACTCATTTAAAATTATATTTTGATACATTTTCATACAATCTTTCTGTACAAAAAAAAATTATAAATGTTTTTATCATATTTATGAATCACTTATTTAAAATTATATTTTGATACATTTTCATACAATCTTTCTGTACAAAAAAAAATTATAAATGTTTTTATCATATTTATGAATCACTCATTTAAAATTATATTTTGATACATTTTCATACAATCTTTCTGTACAAAAAAAAAAAAAATTATAAATGTTTTTATATTTATGAATCACTTATTTAAAATTATATTTTGATACATTTTCATACAATCTTTCTGTACAAAGAAAATAATAAATGTTTTTATATTTATGAATCACTAATTTAAAATTATATTTTGATACATTTTCATACAATCTTTCTGTACAAAAAAAAATTATAAATGTTTTTATATTTAATAATCACTCATTTAAAATTATATTTTGATACATTTTCATACAATCTTTCTGTACAAAAAAAAACTTATAAATGTTTTTATATTTATGAATCACTTATTTAAAATTATATTTTGATACATTTTCATACAATCTTTCTGTACAAAAAAAAATTATAAATGTTTTTATCATATTCATGGATCACTCATTTAAAATTATATTTTGATACATTTTCATACAATCTTTCTGTACAAAAAAAATTATAAATGTTTTTATCATATTTATGAATCACTCATTTAAAATTATATTTTGATACATTTTCATACAATCTTTCTGTACAAAAAAAAAAATTATAAATGTTTTTATATTTATGAATCACTCATTTAAATTTATAGATTGATACATTTTCATACAATCTTTCTGTACAAAAAAAATTATAAATGTTTTTATCATATTTATGAATCACTCATTTAAAATTATATTTTGATACATTTTCATACAATCTTTCTGTACAAAAAAAAATTATAAATGTTTTTATATTTATGAATCACTCATTTAAAATTATATTTTGATACATTTTCATACAATCTTTCTGTACAAAAAAAATTATAAATGTTTTTATCATATTTATGAATCACTCATTTAAAATTATATTTTGATACATTTTCATACAATCTTTCTGTACAAAAAAACAATTATAAATGTTTTTATATTTATGAATCACTCATTTAAAATTATATTTTGATACATTTTCATACAATCTTTCTGTACAAAAAAAATTATAAATGTTTTTATATTTATGAATCACTCATTTAAAATTATATTTTGATACATTTTCATACAATCTTTCTGTACAAAAAAAAATTATAAATGTTTTTATATTATGAATCACTCATTTAAAATTATATTTTGATACATTTTCATACAATCTTTCTGTACAAAAAAAAATTATAAATGTTTTTATATTTAATAATCACTCATTTAAAATTATATTTTGATACATTTTCATACAATCTTTCTGTACAAAAAAAAACTTATAAATGTTTTTATATTTATGAATCACTTATTTAAAATTATATTTTGATACATTTTCATACAATCTTTCTGTACAAAAAAAAATTATAAATGTTTTTATCATATTTATGGATCACTCATTTAAAATTATATTTTGATACATTTTCATACAATCTTTCTGTACAAAAAAAACTTATAAATGTTTTTATATTTATGAATCACTCATTTAAAATTATATTTTGATACATTTTCATACAATCTTTCTGTACAAAAAAAATTATAAATGTTTTTATCATATTAATGAATCACTCATTTAAAATTATATTTTGATACATTTTCATACAATCTTTCTGTACAAAAAAACTTATAAATGTTTTTATATTTATGAATCACTCATTTAAAATTATATTTTGATACATTTTCATACAATCTTTCTGTACAAAAAAAATTATAAATGTTTTTATCATATTTATGAATCACTCATTTAAAATTATATTTTGATACATTTTCATACAATCTTTCTGTACAAAATAAATTATAAATGTTTTTATATTTATGAATCACTCATTTAAAGTTATATTTTGATACATTTTCATACAATCTTTCTGTACAAAAAAAAATTATAAATGTTTTTATATTTATGAATAACTCATTTGAAATTATATTTTGATACATTTTCATACAATCCTTCTGTACAAAAAAAATTATAAATGTTTTTATCATATTTATGAATCACTTATTTAAAATTATATTTTGATACATTTTCATACAATCTTTCTGTACAAAAAAAATTATAAATGTTTTTATCATATTTATGAATCACTCATTTAAAATTATATTTTGATACATTTTCATACAATCTTTCTGTACAAAAAAAAATTATAAATGTTTTTATCATATTTATGAATAACTCATTTAAAATTATATTTTGATACATTTTCATACAATCTTTCTGTACAAAAAAAAATTATAAATGTTTTTATCATATTTATGAATCACTTATTTAAAATTATATTTTGATACATTTTCATACAATCTTTCTGTACAAAAAAAAATTATAAATGTTTTTATCATATTTATGAATCACTCATTTAAAATTATATTTTGATACATTTTCATACAATCTTTCTGTACAAAAAAAAAAAAAAAATTATAAATGTTTATATATTTATGAATCACTTATTTAAAATTATATTTTGATACATTTTCATACAATCTTTCTGTACAAAGAAAATAATAAATGTTTTTATATTTATGAATCACTAATTTAAAATTATATTTTGATACATTTTCATACAATCTTTCTGTACAAAAAAAAATTATAAATGTTTTTATATTTATGAATCACTCATTTAAAATTATATTTTGATACATTTTCATACAATCTTTCTGTACAAAAAAAACTTATAAATGTTTTTATATTTATGAATCACTTATTTAAAATTATATTTTGATACATTTTCATACAATCTTTCTGTACAAAAAAAAATTATAAATGTTTTTATCATATTCATGGATCACTCATTTAAAATTATATTTTGATACATTTTCATACAATCTTTCTGTACAAAAAAAATTATAAATGTTTTTATCATATTTATGAATCACTCATTTAAAATTATATTTTGGTACATTTTCATACAATCTTTCTGTACAAAAAAAAAATTATAAATGTTTTTATATTTATGAATCACTCATTTAAATTTATAGATTGATACATTTTCATACAATCTTTCTGTACAAAAAAAATTATAAATGTTTTTATCATATTTATGAATCACTCATTTAAAATTATATTTTGATACATTTTCATACAATCTTTCTGTACAAAAAAAAATTATAAATGTTTTTATATTTATGAATCACTCATTTAAAATTATATTTTGATACATTTTCATACAATCTTTCTGTACAAAAAAAATTATAAATGTTTTTATCATATTTATGAATCACTCATTTAAAATAATATTTTGATACATTTTCAAACAATCTTTCTGTACAAAAAAAATTATAAATGTTTTTATATTATGAATCACTCATTTAAAATTATATTTTGATACATTTTCATACAATCTTTCTGTACAAAAAAAATTATAAATGTTTTTATCATATTTATGAATCACTCATTTAAAATTATATTTTGATACATTTTCAAACAATCTTTCTGTACAAAAAAAACTTATAAATGTTTTTATATTTATGAATCACTTATTTAAAATTATATTTTGATACATTTTCATACAATCTTTCTGTACAAAAAAAAATTATAAATGTTTTTATCATATTTATGGATCACTCATTTAAAATTATATTTTGATACATTTTCATACAATCTTTCTGTACAAAAAAAATTATAAATGTTTTTATCATATTTATGAATCACTCATTTAAAATTATATTTCGATACATTTTCATACAATCTTTCTGTACAAAAAAATTATAAATGTTTTTATATTTATGAATCACTTATTTAAATTTATATTTTGATACATTTTCATACAATCTTTCTGTACAAAAGAAATTATAAATGTTTTTATCATATTTATGAATCACTCATTTAAAATTATATTTTGATACATTTTCATAAAATCTTTCTGTACAAAAAAAATTATAAATGTTTTTATATTTATGAATCACTCATTTAAAATTATATTTTGATACATTTTCATACAATCTTTCTGTAAAAAAATAATTATAAATGTTTTTATATTTATGAATCATTCATTTAAAATTATATTTTGATACATTTTCATACAATCTTTCTGTACAAAAAAAAATTATAAATGTTTTTATATTTATGAATCACTCATTTAAAATTATATTTTGATACATTTTCATACAATCTTTCTGTACAAAAAAATTATAAATGTTTTTATATTTATGAATAACCCATTTAAATTTATATTTTGATACATTTTCATACAATCTTTCTGTACAAAAAAAAATTATAAATGTTTTTATATTATGAATCACTCATTTAAAATTATATTTTGATACATTTTCATACAATCTTTCTGTACAAAAAAAAATTATAAATGTTTTTATATTTAATAATCACTCATTTAAAATTATATTTTGATACATTTTCATACAATCTTTCTGTACAAAAAAAAACTTATAAATGTTTTTATATTTATGAATCACTTATTTAAAATTATATTTTGATACATTTTCATACAATCTTTCTGTACAAAAAAAAATTATAAATGTTTTTATCATATTTATGGATCACTCATTTAAAATTATATTTTGATACATTTTCATACAATCTTTCTGTACAAAAAAAACTTATAAATGTTTTTATATTTATGAATCACTCATTTAAAATTATATTTTGATACATTTTCATACAATCTTTCTGTACAAAAAAAATTATAAATGTTTTTATCATATTTATGAATCACTCATTTAAAATTATATTTTGATACATTTTCATACAATCTTTCTGTACAAAAAAAACTTATAAATGTTTTTATATTTATGAATCACTCATTTAAAATTATATTTTGATACATTTTCATACAATCTTTCTGTACAAAAAAAATTATAAATGTTTTTATCATATTTATGAATCACTCATTTAAAATTATATTTTGATACATTTTCATACAATCTTTCTGTACAAAATAAATTATAAATGTTTTTATATTTATGAATCACTCATTTAAAGTTATATTTTGATACATTTTCATACAATCTTTCTGTACAAAAAAAAATTATAAATGTTTTTATATTTATGAATCACTCATTTGAAATTATATTTTGATACATTTTCATACAATCCTTCTGTACAAAAAAAATTATAAATGTTTTTATCATATTTATGAATCACTTATTTAAAATTATATTTTGATACATTTTCATACAATCTTTCTGTACAAAAAAAAATTATAAATGTTTTTATCATATTTATGAATCACTTATTTAAAATTATATTTTGATACATTTTCATACAATCTTTCTGTACAAAAAAAATTATAAATGTTTTTATCATATTTATGAATCACTCATTTAAAATTATATTTTGATACATTTTCATACAATCTTTCTGTACAAAAAAAAATTATAAATGTTTTTATCATATTTATGAATCACTCATTTAAAATTATATTTTGATACATTTTCATACAATCTTTCTGTACAAAAAAAAATTATAAATGTTTTTATCATATTTATGAATCACTTATTTAAAATTATATTTTGATACATTTTCATACAATCTTTCTGTACAAAAAAAAATTATAAATGTTTTTATCATATTTATGAATCACTCATTTAAAATTATATTTTGATACATTTTCATACAATCTTTCTGTACAAAAAAAAAAAAAAAATTATAAATGTTTTTATATTTATGAATCACTTATTTAAAATTATATTTTGATACATTTTCATACAATCTTTCTGTACAAAGAAAATAATAAATGTTTTTATATTTATGAATTACTAATTTAAAATTATATTTTGATACATTTTCATACAATCTTTCTGTACAAAAAAAAATTATAAATGTTTTTATATTTATGAATCACTCATTTAAAATTATATTTTGATACATTTTCATACAATCTTTCTGTACAAAAAAAACTTATAAATGTTTTTATATTTATGAATCACTTATTTAAAATTATATTTTGATACATTTTCATACAATCTTTCTGTACAAAAAAAAATTATAAATGTTTTTATCATATTCATGGATCACTCATTTAAAATTATATTTTGATACATTTTCATACAATCTTTCTGTACAAAAAAAATTATAAATGTTTTTATCATATTTATGAATCACTCATTTAAAATTATATTTTGATACATTTTCATACAATCTTTCTGTAGAAAAAAAATTATAAATGTTTTTATATTTATGAATCACTCATTTAAATTTATAGATTGATACATTTTCATACAATCTTTCTGTACAAAAAAAATTATAAATGTTTTTATCATATTTATGAATCACTCATTTAAAATTATATTTTGATACATTTTCATACAATCTTTCTGTACAAAAAAAAATTATAAATGTTTTTATATTTATGAATCACTCATTTAAAATTATATTTTGATACATTTTCATACAATCTTTCTGTACAAAAAAAATTATAAATGTTTTTATCATATTTATGAATCACTCATTTAAAATTATATTTTGATACATTTTCATACAATCTTTCTGTACAAAAAAACAATTATAAATGTTTTTATATTTATGAATCACTCATTTAAAATTATATTTTGATACATTTTCATACAATCTTTCTGTACAAAAAAAATTATAAATGTTTTTATATTTATGAATCACTCATTTAAAATTATATTTTGATACATTTTCATACAATCTTTCTGTACAAAAAAAAATTATAAATGTTTTTATATTATGAATCACTCATTTAAAATTATATTTTGATACATTTTCATACAATCTTTCTGTACAAAAAAAAATTATAAATGTTTTTATATTTAATAATCACTCATTTAAAATTATATTTTGATACATTTTCATACAATCTTTCTGTACAAAAAAAAACTTATAAATGTTTTTATATTTATGAATCACTTATTTAAAATTATATTTTGATACATTTTCATACAATCTTTCTGTACAAAAAAAAATTATAAATGTTTTTATCATATTTATGGATCACTCATTTAAAATTATATTTTGATACATTTTCATACAATCTTTCTGTACAAAAAAAACTTATAAATGTTTTTATATTTATGAATCACTCATTTAAAATTATATTTTGATACATTTTCATACAATCTTTCTGTACAAAAAAAATTATAAATGTTTTTATCATATTTATGAATCACTCATTTAAAATTATATTTTGATACATTTTCATACAATCTTTCTGTACAAAAAAAACTTATAAATGTTTTTATATTTATGAATCACTCATTTAAAATTATATTTTGATACATTTTCATACAATCTTTCTGTACAAAAAAAATTATAAATGTTTTTATCATATTTATGAATCACTCATTTAAAATTATATTTTGATACATTTTCATACAATCTTTCTGTACAAAATAAATTATAAATGTTTTTATATTTATGAATCACTCATTTAAAGTTATATTTTGATACATTTTCATACAATCTTTCTGTACAAAAAAAAATTATAAATGTTTTTATATTTATGAATCACTCATTTGAAATTATATTTTGATACATTTTCATACAATCCTTCTGTACAAAAAAAATTATAAATGTTTTTATCATATTTATGAATCACTTATTTAAAATTATATTTTGATACATTTTCATACAATCTTTCTGTACAAAAAAAATTATAAATGTTTTTATCATATTTATGAATCACTCATTTAAAATTATATTTTGATACATTTTCATACAATCTTTCTGTACAAAAAAAAATTATAAATGTTTTTATCATATTTATGAATAACTCATTTAAAATTATATTTTGATACATTTTCATACAATCTTTCTGTACAAAAAAAAATTATAAATGTTTTTATCATATTTATGAATCACTTATTTAAAATTATATTTTGATACATTTTCATACAATCTTTCTGTACAAAAAAAAATTATAAATGTTTTTATCATATTTATGAATCACTCATTTAAAATTATATTTTGATACATTTTCATACAATCTTTCTGTACAAAAAAAAAAAAAATTATAAATGTTTTTATATTTATGAATCACTTATTTAAAATTATATTTTGATACATTTTCATACAATCTTTCTGTACAAAGAAAATAATAAATGTTTTTATATTTATGAATCACTAATTTAAAATTATATTTTGATACATTTTCATACAATCTTTCTGTACAAAAAAAAATTATAAATGTTTTTATATTTATGAATCACTCATTTAAAATTATATTTTGATACATTTTCATACAATCTTTCTGTACAAAAAAAACTTATAAATGTTTTTATATTTATGAATCACTTATTTAAAATTATATTTTGATACATTTTCATACAATCTTTCTGTACAAAAAAAAATTATAAATGTTTTTATCATATTCATGGATCACTCATTTAAAATTATATTTTGATACATTTTCATACAATCTTTCTGTACAAAAAAAATTATAAATGTTTTTATCATATTTATGAATCACTCATTTAAAATTATATTTTGGTACATTTTCATACAATCTTTCTGTACAAAAAAAAAATTATAAATGTTTTTATATTTATGAATCACTCATTTAAATTTATAGATTGATACATTTTCATACAATCTTTCTGTACAAAAAAAATTATAAATGTTTTTATCATATTTATGAATCACTCATTTAAAATTATATTTTGATACATTTTCATACAATCTTTCTGTACAAAAAAAAATTATAAATGTTTTTATATTTATGAATCACTCATTTAAAATTATATTTTGATACATTTTCATACAATCTTTCTGTACAAAAAAAATTATAAATGTTTTTATCATATTTATGAATCACTCATTTAAAATAATATTTTGATACATTTTCAAACAATCTTTCTGTACAAAAAAAATTATAAATGTTTTTATATTATGAAACACTCATTTAAAATTATATTTTGATACATTTTCATACAATCTTTCTGTACAAAAAAAATTATAAATGTTTTTATCATATTTATGAATCACTCATTTAAAATTATATTTTGATACATTTTCAAACAATCTTTCTGTACAAAAAAAATTATAAATGTTTTTATATTATGAATCACTCATTTAAAATTATATTTTGATACATTTTCATACAATCTTTCTGTACAAAAAAAATTATAAATGTTTTTATCATATTTATGAATAACTCATTTAAAATTATATTTTGATACATTTTCAAACAATCTTTCTGTACAAAAAAAATTATAAATGTTTTTATATTATGAATCACTCATTTAAAATTATATTTTGATACATTTTCATACAATCTTTCTGTACAAAAAAAATTATAAATGTTTTTATCATATTTATGAATCACTAATTTAAAATTATATTTTGATACATTTTCATACAATCTTTCTGTACAAAAAAAAATTATAAATGTTTTTATATTTATGAATCACTCATTTAAAATTATATTTTGATACATTTTCATACAATCTTTCTGTACAAAAAAAATTATAAATGTTTTTATAATATTTATGAATCACTCATTTAAAATTATATTTTGATACATTTTCATACAATCTTTCTGTACAAAAAAAAATTATAAATGTTTTTATATTTATGAATCACTCATTTAAAATTATATTTTGATACATTTTTATACAATCTTTCTGTACAAAAAAAAATTATAAATGTTTTTATATTTATGAATCACTCATTTAAAATTATATTTTGATACATTTTCATACAATCTTTCTGTACAAAAAAAACTTATAAATGTTTTTATATTTATGAATCACTTATTTAAAATTATATTTTGATACATTTTCATACAATCTTTCTGTACAAAAAAAAATTATAAATGTTTTTATCATATTTATGGATCACTCATTTAAAATTATATTTTGATACATTTTCATACAATCTTTCTGTACAAAAAAAATTATAAATGTTTTTATCATATTTATGAATCACTCATTTAAAATTATATTTCGATACATTTTCATACAATCTTTCTGTACAAAAAAATTATAAATGTTTTTATATTTATGAATCACTCATTTAAATTTTTATTTTGATACATTTTCATACAATCTTTCTGTACAAAAGAAATTATAAATGTTTTTATCATATTTATGAATCACTCATTTAAAATTATATTTTGATACATTTTCATAAAATCTTTCTGTACAAAAAAAATTATGAATGTTTTTATATTTATGAATCACTCATTTAAAATTATATTTTGATACATTTTCATACAATCTTTCTGTAAAAAAATAATTATAAATGTTTTTATATTTATGAATCATTCATTTAAAATTATATTTTGATACATTTTCATACAATCTTTCTGTACAAAAAAAAATTATAAATGTTTTTATATTTATGAATCACTCATTTAAAATTATATTTTGATACATTTTCATACAATCTTTCTGTACAAAAAAATTATAAATGTTTTTATATTTATGAATAACCCATTTAAATTTATATTTTGATACATTTTCATACAATCTTTCTGTACAAAAAAAAATTATAAATGTTTTTATATTATGAATCACTCATTTAAAATTATATTTTGATACATTTTCATACAATCCTTCTGTACAAAAAAAATTATAAATGTTTTTATCATATTTATGAATCACTTATTTAAAATTATATTTTGATACATTTTCATACAATCTTTCTGTACAAAAAAAAATTATAAATGTTTTTATCATATTTATGAATCACTTATTTAAAATTATATTTTGATACATTTTCATACAATCTTTCTGTACAAAAAAAATTATAAATGTTTTTATCATATTTATGAATCACTCATTTAAAATTATATTTTGATACATTTTCATACAATCTTTCTGTACAAAAAAAAATTATAAATGTTTTTATCATATTTATGAATCACTCATTTAAAATTATATTTTGATACATTTTCATACAATCTTTCTGTACAAAAAAAAATTATAAATGTTTTTATCATATTTATGAATCACTTATTTAAAATTATATTTTGATACATTTTCATACAATCTTTCTGTACAAAAAAAAATTATAAATGTTTTTATCATATTTATGAATCACTCATTTAAAATTATATTTTGATACATTTTCATACAATCTTTCTGTACAAAAAAAAAAAAATTATAAATGTTTTTATATTTATGAATCACTTATTTAAAATTATATTTTGATACATTTTCATACAATCTTTCTGTACAAAGAAAATAATAAATGTTTTTATATTTATGAATCACTAATTTAAAATTATATTTTGATACATTTTCATACAATCTTTCTGTACAAAAAAAAATTATAAATGTTTTTATATTTATGAATCACTCATTTAAAATTATATTTTGATACATTTTCATACAATCTTTCTGTACAAAAAAAACTTATAAATGTTTTTATATTTATGAATCACTTATTTAAAATTATATTTTGATACATTTTCATACAATCTTTCTGTACAAAAAAAAATTATAAATGTTTTTATCATATTTATGAATCACTCATTTAAAATTATATTTTGATACATTTTCATACAATCTTTCTGTACAAAAAAAATTATAAATGTTTTTATCATATTTATGAATCACTCATTTAAAATTATATTTTGATACATTTTCATACAATCTTTCTGTACAAAAAAAAAATTATAAATGTTTTTATATTTATGAATCACTCATTTAAATTTATAGATTGATACATTTTCATACAATCTTTCTGTACAAAAAAAATTATAAATGTTTTTATCATATTTATGAATCACTCATTTAAAATTATATTTTGATACATTTTCATACAATCTTTCTGTACAAAAAAAAATTATAAATGTTTTTATATTTATGAATCACTCATTTAAAATTATATTTTGATACATTTTCATACAATCTTTCTGTACAAAAAAAATTATAAATGTTTTTATCATATTTATGAATCACTCATTTAAAATAATATTTTGATACATTTTCAAACAATCTTTCTGTACAAAAAAAATTATAAATGTTTTTATATTATGAATCACTCATTTAAAATTATATTTTGATACATTTTCATACAATCTTTCTGTACAAAAAAAATTATAAATGTTTTTATCATATTTATGAATCACTCATTTAAAATTATATTTTGATACATTTTCAAACAATCTTTCTGTACAAAAAAAATTATAAATATTTTTATATTATGAATCACTCATTTAAAATTATATTTTGATACATTTTCATACAATCTTTCTGTACAAAAAAAATTATAAATGTTTTTATCATATTTATGAATAACTCATTTAAAATTATATTTTGATACATTTTCAAACAATCTTTCTGTACAAAAAAAATTATAAATGTTTTTATATTATGAATCACTCATTTAAAATTATATTTTGATACATTTTCATACAATCTTTCTGTACAAAAAAAATTATAAATGTTTTTATCATATTTATGAATCACTAATTTAAAATTATATTTTGATACATTTTCATACAATCTTTCTGTACAAAAAAAAATTATAAATGTTTTTATATTTATGAATCACTCATTTAAAATTATATTTTGATACATTTTCATACAATCTTTCTGTACAAAAAAAATTATAAATGTTTTTATAATATTTATGAATCACTCATTCAAAAATTATATTTTGATACATTTTCATACAATCTTTCTGTACAAAAAAAAATTATAAATGTTTTTATATTTATGAATCACTCATTTAAAATTATATTTTGATACATTTTTATACAATCTTTCTGTACAAAAAAAAATTATAAATGTTTTTATATTTATGAATCACTCATTTAAAATTATATTTTGATACATTTTCATACAATCTTTCTGTACAAAAAAAACTTATAAATGTTTTTATATTTATGAATCACTTATTTAAAATTATATTTTGATACATTTTCATACAATCTTTCTGTACAAAAAAAAATTATAAATGTTTTTATATTAATGAATCACTCATTTAAAATTATATTTTGATACATTTTCATACAATCTTTCTGTAAAAAAATAATTATAAATGTTTTTATATTTATGAATCACTCATTTAAAATTATATTTTGATACATTTTCATACAATCATTCTGTACAAAAAAAAATTATAAATGTTTTTATATTTATGAATCACTCATTTAAAATTATATTTTGATACATTTTCATACAATCTTTCTGTACAAAAAAATTATAAATGTTTTTATATTTATGAATAACCCATTTAAATTTATATTTTGATACATTTTCATACAATCTTTCTGTACAAAAAAAATTATAAATGTTTTTATCATATTTATGAATTACTCATTTAAAATTATATTTTGATACATTTTCATACAATCTTTCTGTACAAAAAAAATTATAAATGTTTTTATATTTATGAATCACTCATTTAAAATTATATTTTGATACATTTTCATACAATCTTTCTGTACAAAAAGAAAATTATAAATGTTTTTATCATATTATGAATCACTCATCTAAAATTATATTTTGATACATTTTCATACAATCTTTCTGTAAAAAAAAAATTATAAATGTTTTTATATTTATGAATCACTCATTTAAAGTTATATTTTGATACATTTTCATACAATCTTTCTGTACAAAAAAAAATTATAAATGTTTTTATATTTATGAATCACTCATTTGAAATTATATTTTGATACATTTTCATACAATCCTTCTGTACAAAAAAAATATAAATGTTTTTATCATATTTATGAATCACTTATTTAAAATTATATTTTGATACATTTTCATACAATCTTTCTGTACAAAAAAAAATTATAAATGTTTTTATCATATTTATGAATCACTTATTTAAAATTATATTTTGATACATTTTCATACAATCTTTCTGTACAAAAAAATTATAAATGTTTTTATCATATTTATGAATCACTCATTTAAAATTATATTTTGATACATTTTCATACAATCTTTCTGTACAAAAAAAAATTATAAATGTTTTTATCATATTTATGAATCACTCATTTTAAATTATATTTTGATACATTTTCATACAATCTTTCTGTACAAAAAAAAATTATAAATGTTTTTATCATATTTATGAATCACTTATTTAAAATTATATTTTGATACATTTTCATACAATCTTTCTGTACAAAAAAAAATTATAAATGTTTTTATATTTATGAATCACTCATTTAAAATTATATTTTGATACATTTTCATACAATCTTTCTGTACAAAAAAAAAAAAATTATAAATGTTTTTATATTTATGAATCACTTATTTAAAATTATATTTTGATACATTTTCATACAATCTTTCTGTACAAAAAAAATTATAAATGTTTTTATATTTATGAATCACTAATTTAAAATTATATTTTGATACATTTTCATACAATATTTCTGTACAAAAAAAAATTATAAATGTTTTTATATTTATGAATCACTCATTTAAAATTATATTTTGATACATTTTCATACAATCTTTCTGTACAAAAAAAAACTTATAAATGTTTTTATATTTATGAATCACTTATTTAAAATTATATTTTGATACATTTTCATACAATCTTTCTGTACAAAAAAAAATTATAAATGTTTTTATCATATTTATGGATCACTCATTTAAAATTATATTTTGATACATTTTCATACAATCTTTCTGTACAAAAAAAATTATAAATGTTTTTATCATATTTATGAATCACTCATTTAAAATTATATTTTGATACATTTTCATACAATCTTTCTGTACAAAAAAAAATTATAAATGTTTTTATATTTATGAATCACTCATTTAAAATTATATTTTGATACATTTTCATACAATCTTTCTGTACAAAAAAAATTATAAATGTTTTTATCATATTTATGAATCACTCATTTAAAATTATATTTTGATACATTTTCATACAATCTTTCTGTACAAAAAAAAATTATAAATGTTTTTATATTTATGAATCACTCATTTAAAATTATATTTTGATACATTTTCATACAATCTTTCTGTACAAAAAAAATTATAAATGTTTTTATCATATTTATGAATCACTCATTTAAAATTATATTTTGATACATTTTCATACAATCTTTCTGTACAAAAAAAATTATAAATGTTTTTATATTTATGAATCACTCATTTAAAATTATATTTTGATACATTTTCATACAATCTTTCTGTACAAAAAAAATTATAAATGTTTTTATATTTATGAATCACTCATTTAAAATTATATTTTGATACATTTTCATACAATCTTTCTGTACAAAAAAAAATTATAAATGTTTTTATCATATTTATGAATCACTAATTTAAAATTATATTTTGATACATTTTCAAACAATCTTTCTGTACAAAAAAAATTATAAATGTTTTTATATTATGAATCACTCATTTAAAATTATATTTTGATACATTTTCATACAATCTTTCTGTACAAAAAAAATTATAAATGTTTTTATCATATTTATGAATCACTCATTTAAAATTATATTTTGATACATTTTCAAACAATCTTTCTGTACAAAAAAAATTATAAATGTTTTTATATTATGAATCACTCATTTAAAATTATATTTTGATACATTTTCATACAATCTTTCTGTACAAAAAAAATTATAAATGTTTTTATCATATTTATGAATCACTCATTTAAAATTATATTTTGATACATTTTCAAACAATCTTTCTGTACAAAAAAAATTATAAATGTTTTTATATTATGAATCACTCATTTAAAATTATATTTTGATACATTTTCATACAATCTTTCTGTACAAAAAAAATTATAAATGTTTTTATCATATTTATGAATAACTCATTTAAAATTATATTTTGATACATTTTCAAACAATCTTTCTGTACAAAAAAAATTATAAATGTTTTTATATTATGAATCACTCATTTAAAATTATATTTTGATACATTTTCATACAATCTTTCTGTACAAAAAAAAATTATAAATGTTTTTATATTTATGAATCACTTATTTAAAATTATATTTTGATACATTTTCATACAATCTTTCTGTACAAAAAAAATTATAAATGTTTTTATATTTATGAATCACTCATTAAAAATTATATTTCGATACATTTTCATACAATCTTTCTGTACAAAAAAAATTATAAATGTTTTTATATTTATGAATCACTCATTTAAAATTATATTTTGATACATTTTCATACAATCTTTCTGTACAAAAAGAAAATTATAAATGTTTTTATCATATTATGAATCACTCATCTAAAATTATATTTTGATACATTTTCATACAATCTTTCTGTAAAAAAAAAATTATAAATGTTTTTATATTTATGAATCACTCATTTAAAGTTATATTTTGATACATTTTCATACAATCTTTCTGTACAAAAAAAAATTATAAATGTTTTTATATTTATGAATCACTCATTTGAAATTATATTTTGATACATTTTCATACAATCCTTCTGTACAAAAAAAATATAAATGTTTTTATCATATTTATGAATCACTTATTTAAAATTATATTTTGATACATTTTCATACAATCTTTCTGTACAAAAAAAAATTATAAATGTTTTTATCATATTTATGAATCACTTATTTAAAATTATATTTTGATACATTTTCATACAATCTTTCTGTACAAAAAAATTATAAATGTTTTTATCATATTTATGAATCACTCATTTAAAATTATATTTTGATACATTTTCATACAATCTTTCTGTACAAAAAAAAATTATAAATGTTTTTATCATATTTATGAATCACTCATTTTAAATTATATTTTGATACATTTTCATACAATCTTTCTGTACAAAAAAAAATTATAAATGTTTTTATCATATTTATGAATCACTTATTTAAAATTATATTTTGATACATTTTCATACAATCTTTCTGTACAAAAAAAAATTATAAATGTTTTTATATTTATGAATCACTCATTTAAAATTATATTTTGATACATTTTCATACAATCTTTCTGTACAAAAAAAAAAAAAATTATAAATGTTTTTATATTTATGAATCACTTATTTAAAATTATATTTTGATACATTTTCATACAATCTTTCTGTACAAAAAAAATTATAAATGTTTTTATATTTATGAATCACTAATTTAAAATTATATTTTGATACATTTTCATACAATCTTTCTGTACAAAAAAAAATTATAAATGTTTTTATATTTATGAATCACTCATTTAAAATTATATTTTGATACATTTTCATACAATCTTTCTGTACAAAAAAAAACTTATAAATGTTTTTATATTTATGAATCACTTATTTAAAATTATATTTTGATACATTTTCATACAATCTTTCTGTACAAAAAAAAATTATAAATGTTTTTATCATATTTATGGATCACTCATTTAAAATTATATTTTGATACATTTTCATACAATCTTTCTGTACAAAAAAAATTATAAATGTTTTTATCATATTTATGAATCACTCATTTAAAATTATATTTTGATACATTTTCATACAATCTTTCTGTACAAAAAAAAAATTATAAATGTTTTTATATTTATGAATCACTCATTTAAAATTATATTTTGATACATTTTCATACAATCTTTCTGTACAAAAAAAATTATAAATGTTTTTATCATATTTATGAATCACTCATTTAAAATTATATTTTGATACATTTTCATACAATCTTTCTGTACAAAAAAAAATTATAAATGTTTTTATATTTATGAATCACTCATTTAAAATTATATTTTGATACATTTTCATACAATCTTTCTGTACAAAAAAAATTATAAATGTTTTTATCATATTTATGAATCACTCATTTAAAATTATATTTTGATACATTTTCATACAATCTTTCTGTACAAAAAAAATTATAAATGTTTTTATATTTATGAATCACTCATTTAAAATTATATTTTGATACATTTTCATACAATCTTTCTGTACAAAAAAAATTATAAATGTTTTTATATTTATGAATCACTCATTTAAAATTATATTTTGATACATTTTCATACAATCTTTCTGTACAAAAAAAAATTATAAATGTTTTTATCATATTTATGAATCACTAATTTAAAATTATATTTTGATACATTTTCAAACAATCTTTCTGTACAAAAAAAATTATAAATGTTTTTATATTATGAATCACTCATTTAAAATTATATTTTGATACATTTTCATACAATCTTTCTGTACAAAAAAAATTATAAATGTTTTTATCATATTTATGAATCACTCATTTAAAATTATATTTTGATACATTTTCAAACAATCTTTCTGTACAAAAAAAATTATAAATGTTTTTATATTATGAATCACTCATTTAAAATTATATTTTGATACATTTTCATACAATCTTTCTGTACAAAAAAAATTATAAATGTTTTTATCATATTTATGAATCACTCATTTAAAATTATATTTTGATACATTTTCAAACAATCTTTCTGTACAAAAAAAATTATAAATGTTTTTATATTATGAATCACTCATTTAAAATTATATTTTGATACATTTTCATACAATCTTTCTGTACAAAAAAAATTATAAATGTTTTTATCATATTTATGAATAACTCATTTAAAATTATATTTTGATACATTTTCAAACAATCTTTCTGTACAAAAAAAATTATAAATGTTTTTATATTATGAATCACTCATTTAAAATTATATTTTGATACATTTTCATACAATCTTTCTGTACAAAAAAAAATTATAAATGTTTTTATATTTATGAATCACTTATTTAAAATTATATTTTGATACATTTTCATACAATCTTTCTGTACAAAAAAAATTATAAATGTTTTTATATTTATGAATCACTCATTAAAAATTATATTTCGATACATTTTCATACAATCTTTCTGTACAAAAAAAAATTATAAATGTATTTATATTTATGAATCACTCATTTAAAATTATATTTTGATACATTTTCATACAATCTTTCTGTACAAAAAAAATTATAAATGTTTTTATATTTATGAATCACTTATTTAAAATTATATTTTGATACATTTGCATACAATCTTTCTGTACAAAAAAAAATTATAAATGTTTTTATCATATTTATGGATCACTCATTTAAAATTATATTTTGATACATTTTCATACAATCTTTCTGTACAAAAAAAATTATAAATGTTTTTATCATATTTATGAATCACTCATTTAAAATTATATTTTGATACATTTTCATACAATCTTTCTGTACAAAAAAAAATTATAAATGTTTTTATATTTATGAATCACTCATTTAAAATTATATTTTGATACATTTTCATACAATCTTTCTGTACAAAAAAATTATAAATGTTTTTATCATATTTATGAATCACTCATTTAAAATTATATTTTGATACATTTTCATACAATCTTTCTGTACAAAAAAAAATTATAAATGTTTTTATATTTATGAATCACTCATTTAAAATTATATTTTGATACATTTTCATACAATCTTTCTGTACAAAAAAATTATAAATGTTTTTATCATATTTATGAATCACTCATTTAAAATTATATTTTGATACATTTTCATACAATCTTTCTGTACAAAAAAAAATTATAAATGTTTTTATATTTATGAATCACTCATTTAAAATTATATTTTGATACATTTTCATACAATCTTTCTGTACAAAAAAAATTATAAATGTTTTTATCATATTTATGAATCACTCATTTAAAATTATATTTTGATACATTTTCATACAATCTTTCTGTACAAAAAAAATTATAAATGTTTTTATATTTATGAATCACTCATTTAAAATTATATTTTGATACATTTTCATACAATCTTTCTGTACAAAAAAAATTATAAATGTTTTTATATTTATGAATCACTCATTTAAAATTATATTTTGATACATTTTCATACAATCTTTCTGTACAAAAAAAAATTATAAATGTTTTTATCATATTTATGAATCACTCATTTAAAATTATATTTTGATACATTTTCAAACAATCTTTCTGTACAAAAAAAATTATAAATGTTTTTATATTATGAATCACTCATTTAAAATTATATTTTGATACATTTTCATACAATCTTTCTGTACAAAAAAAATTATAAATGTTTTTATCATATTTATGAATCACTCATTTAAAATTATATTTTGATACATTTTCAAACAATCTTTCTGTACAAAAAAAATTATAAATGTTTTTATATTATGAATCACTCATTTAAAATTATATTTTGATACATTTTCATACAATCTTTCTGTACAAAAAAAATTATAAATGTTTTTATCATATTTATGAATAACTCATTTAAAATTATATTTTGATACATTTTCAAACAATCTTTCTGTACAAAAAAAATTATAAATGTTTTTATATTATGAATCACTCATTTAAAATTATATTTTGATACATTTTCATACAATCTTTCTGTACAAAAAAAAAATTATAAATGTTTTTATATTTATGAATCACTTATTTAAAATTATATTTTGATACATTTTCATACAATCTTTCTGTACAAAAAAAATTATAAATGTTTTTATATTTATGAATCACTAATTTAAAATTATATTTTGATACATTTTCATACAATCTTTCTGTACAAAAAAAAATTATAAATGTATTTATATTTATGAATCACTCATTTAAAATTATATTTTGATACATTTTCAAACAATCTTTCTGTACAAAAAAAATTATAAATGTTTTTATATTTATGAATCACTTATTTAAAATTATATTTTGATACATTTTCATACAATCTTTCTGTACAAAAAGAAAATTATAAATGTTTTTATCATATTATGAATCACTCATCTAAAATTATATTTTGATACATTTTCATACAATCTTTCTGTACAAAAAAAAATTATAAATGTTTTTATATTTATGAATCACTCATTTAAAATTATATTTTGATACATTTTCATACAATCTTTCTGTACAAAAAAAATTATAAATGTTTTTATATTTATGAATCACTCATTTAAAATTATATTTTGATACATTTTCATACAATCTTTCTGTACAAAAAAAATTATAAATGTTTTTATATTTATGAATCACTCATTTAAAATTATATTTTGATACATTTTCATACAATCTTTCTGTACAAAAAAAATTATAAATATTTTTATCATATTTATGAATCACTCATTTAAAATTATATTTTGATACATTTTCATACAATCTTTCTGTACAAAAAAATTATAAATGTTTTTATCATATTTATGAATCACTCATTTAAAATTATATTTTGATACATTATCATACAATCTTTCTGTACAAAAAAAAATTATAAATGTTTTTATATTTATGAATCACTCATTTAAAATTATATTTTGATACATTTTCATACAATCTTTCTGTACAAAAAAAATTATAAATGTTTTTATCATATTTATGAATCACTCATTTAAAATTATATTTTGATACATTTTCATAAAATCTTTCTGTACAAAAAAAATTATAAATGTTTTTATATTTATGAATCACTCATTTAAAATTATATTTTGATACATTTTCATACAATCTTTCTGTACAAAAATATTATAAATGTTTTTATCATATTTATGAATCACTCATTTAAAATTATATTTTGATACATTTTCATAAAATCTTTCTGTACAAAAAAAAATTATAAATGTTTTTATATTTATGAATCACTCATTTAAAATTATATTTTGATACATTTTCATACAATCTTTCTGTACAAAAGAAATTATAAATGTTTTTATCATATTTATGAATCACTCATTTAAAATTATATTTTGATACATTTTCATACAATCTTTCTGTACAAAAAAATATAAATGTTTTTATATTTATGAATCACTTATTTAAAATTATATTTTGATACATTTTCATACAATCTTTCTGTACAAAAAAAATTATAAATGTTTTTATCATATTTATGAATCACTCATTTAAAATTATATTTTGATACATTTTCAAACAATCTTTCTGTACAAAAAAAATTATAAATGTTTTTATATTATGAATCACTCATTTAAAATTATATTTTGATACATTTTCATACAATCTTTCTGTACAAAAAAAATTATAAATGTTTTTATCATATTTATGAATCACTCATTTAAAATTATATTTTGATACATTTTCATACAATCTTTCTGTACAAAAAAAAATTATAAATGTTTTTATATTTATGAATCACTCATTTAAAATTATATTTTGATACATTTTCATACAATCTTTCTGTACAAAAAAAATTATAAATGTTTTTATCATATTTATGAATCACTCATTTAAAATTATATTTTGATACATTTTCATACAATCTTTCTGTACAAAAAAAAATTATAAATGTTTTTATCATATTTATGAATCACTCATTTAAAATTATATTTTGATACATTTTCATACAATCTTTCTGTACAAAAATAAATTATAAATGTTTTTATCATATTTATGAATCACTTATTTAAAATTATATTTTGATACATTCTCATACAATCTTTCTGTACAAAAAAAAATTATAAATGTTTTTATATTTATGAATCACTCATTTAAAATAATATTTTGATACATTTTCATACAATCTTTCTGTACAAAAAAAAAAAATTATAAATGTTTTTATATTTATGAATCACTCATTTAAAATTATATTTTGATACATTTTCATACAATCTTTCTGTACAAAAAAAATTATAAATGTTTTTATATTTATGAATCACTAATTTAAAATTATATTTTGATACATTTTCATACAATCTTTCTGTACAAAAAAACTTATAAATGTTTTTATATTTATGAATCACTTATTTAAAATTATATTTTGATACATTTTCATACAATCTTTCTGTACAAAAAAAAATTATAAATGTTTTTATCATATTTATGGATCACTCATTTAAAATTATATTTTGATACATTTTCATACAATCTTTCTGTACAAAAAAAAATTATAAATGTTTTTATATTTATGAATCACTAATTTAAAATTATATTTTGATACATTTTCATACAATCTTTCTGTACAAAAAAAATTATAAATGTTTTTATCATATTTATGAATCACTCATTTAAAATTATATTTTGATACATTTTCAAACAATCTTTCTGTACAAAAAAATTATAAATGTTTTTATCATATTTATGAATCACTCATTTAAAATTATATTTTGATACATTTTCATACAATCTTTCTGTACAAAAAAAAATTATAAATGTTTTTATATTTATGAATCACTCATTTAAAATTATATTTTGATACATTTTCATACAATCTTTCTGTACAAAAAAAATTATAAATGTTTTTATCATATTTATGAATCACTCATTTAAAATTATATTTTGATACATTTTCATAAAATCTTTCTGTACAAAAAAAATTATAAATGTTTTTATATTTATGAATCACTCATTTAAAATTATATTTTGATACATTTTCATACAATCTTTCTGTACAAAAAAAATTATAAATGTTTTTATATTTATGAATCATTCATTTAAAATTATATTTTGATACATTTTCATACAATCTTTCTGTACAAAAAAAATTATAAATGTTTTTATATTTATGAATCACTCATTTAAAATTATATTTTGATACATTTTCATACAATCTTTCTGTACAAAACAATTATAAATGTTTTTATATTTATGAATCACTCATTTAAAATTATATTTTGATATATTTTCATAAAATCTTTCTGTACAAAAAAAATTATAAATGTTTTTATATTTATGAATCACTCATTTTAAATTATATTTTGATACATTTTCATACAATCTTTCTGTACAAAAATATTATAAATGTTTTTATCATATTTATGAATCACTCATTTAAAATTATATTTTGATACATTTTCATAAAATCTTTCTGTACAAAAAAAAATTATAAATGTTTTTATATTTATGAATCACTCATTTAAAATTATATTTTGATACATTTTCATACAATCTTTCTGTACAAAAGAAATTATAAATGTTTTTATCATATTTAT
The DNA here is from genome assembly GCF_053919585.1 of Euprymna scolopes. Lineage (NCBI taxonomy): Eukaryota > Metazoa > Mollusca > Cephalopoda > Sepiida > Sepiolidae > Euprymna > Euprymna scolopes. Next base: position 141,822,319 of record NC_136489.1, read on the forward strand.
GAATCACTCATTTAAAATTATATTTTGATACATTTTCATACAATCTTTCCGTACAAAAAAATATAAATGTTTTTATATTTATGAATCACTTATTTAAAATTATATTTTGATACATTTTCATACAATCTTTCTGTACAAAAAAAATTATAAATGTTTTTATCATATTTATGAATCACTCATTTAAAATTATATTTTGATACATTTTCAAACAATCTTTCTGTACAAAAAAAATTATAAATGTTTTTATATTATGAATCACTCATTTAAAATTATATTTTGATACATTTTCATACAATCTTTCTGTACAAAAAAAATTATAAATGTTTTTATCATATTTATGAATCACTCATTTAAAATTATATTTTGATACATTTTCATACAATCTTTCTGTACAAAAAAAAATTATAAATGTTTTTATATTTATGAATCACTCATTTAAAATTATATTTTGATACATTTTCATACAATCTTTCTGTACAAAAAAAATTATAAATGTTTTTATCATATTTATGAATCACTCATTTAAAATTATATTTTGATACATTTTCATACAATCTTTCTGTACAAAAAAAAATTATAAATGTTTTTATCATATTTATGAATCACTCATTTAAAATTATATTTTGATACATTTTCATACAATCTTTCTGTTCAAAAATAAATTATAAATGTTTTTATCATATTTATGAATCACTTATTTAAAATTATATTTTGATACATTTTCATACAATCTTTCTGTACAAAAAAAAATTATAAATGTTTTTATATTTATGAATCACTCATTTAAAATAATATTTTGATACATTTTCATACAATCTTTCTGTACAAAAAAAAAAAAAATTATAAATGTTTTTATATTTATGAATCACTCATTTAAAATTATATTTTGATACATTTTCATACAATCTTTCTGTACAAAAAAAATTATAAATGTTTTTATATTTATGAATCACTAATTTAAAATTATATTTTGATACATTTTCATACAATCTTTCTGTACAAAAAAAACTTATAAATGTTTTTATATTTATGAATCACTTATTTAAAATAATATTTTGATACATTTTCATACAATCTTTCTGTACAAAAAAAAATTATAAATGTTTTTATCATATTTATGGATCACTCATTTAAAATTATATTTTGATACATTTTCATACAATCTTTCTGTACAAAAAAAATTATAAATGTTTTTATCATATTTATTAATCACTCATTTAAAATTATATTTTGATACATTTTCATACAATCTTTCTGTACAAAAAAAAATTATAAATGTTTTTATATTTATGAATCACTCATTTAAAATTATATTTTGATACATTTTCATACAATCTTTCTGTACAAAAAAAATTATAAATGTTTTTATCATATTTATGAATCACTCATTTAAAATTATATTTTGATACATTTTCATACAATCTTTCTGTACAAAAAAATTATAAATGTTTTTATATTTATGAATCACTCATTTAAAATTATATTTTGATACATTTTCATACAATCTTTCTGTACAAAAAAAATTATAAATGTTTTTATCATATTTATGAATCACTCATTTAAAATTATATTTTGATACATTTTAATACAATCTTTCTGTACAAAAAAAAATTATAAATGTTTTTATATTTATGAATCACTCATTTAAAATTATATTTTGATACATTTTCATACAATCTTTCTGTACAAAAAAAAATTATAAATGTTTTTATCATATTTATGAATCAGTCATTTAAAATTATATTTTGATACATTTTCAAACAATCTTTCTGTACAAAAAAAATTATAAATGTTTTTATATTATGAATCACTCATTTAAAATTATATTTTGATACATTTTCATACAATCTTTCTGTACAAAAAAAATTATAAATGTTTTTATCATATTTATGAATCACTCATTTAAAATTATATTTTGAGACATTTTCAAACAATCTTTCTGTACAAAAAAAATTATAAATGTTTTTATATTATGAATCACTCATTTAAAATTATATTTTGATACATTTTCATACAATCTTTCTGTACAAAAAAAAATTATAAATGTTTTTATCATATTTATGAATCACTCATTTAAAATTATATTTTGATACATTTTCATACAATCTTTCTGTTCAAAAATAAATTATAAATGTTTTTATCATATTTATGAATCACTTATTTAAAATTATATTTTGATACATTTTCATACAATCTTTCTGTACAAAAAAAAATTATAAATGTTTTTATATTTATGAATCACTCATTTAAAATAATATTTTGATACATTTTCATACAATCTTTCTGTACAAAAAAAAAAATTATAAATGTTTTTATATTTATGAATCACTCATTTAAAATTATATTTTGATACATTTTCATACAATCTTTCTGTACAAAAACAAATTATAAATGTTTTTATATTTATGAATCACTAATTTAAAATTATATTTTGATACATTTTCATACAATCTTTCTGTACAAAAAAAACTTATAAATGTTTTTATATTTATGAATCACTTATTTAAAATTATATTTTGATACATTTTCATACAATCTTTCTGTACAAAAAAAAATTATAAATGTTTTTATATTTATGAATCACTCATTTAAAATTATATTTTGATACATTTTCATACAATCTTTCTGTACAAAAAAAATTATAAATGTTTTTATCATATTTATGAATCACTCATTTAAAATTATATTTTGATACATTTTCATTAAATCTTTCTGTACAAAAAAAATTATAAATGTTTTTATATTTATGAATCACTCATTTAAAATTATATTTTGATACATTTTCATACAATCTTTCTGTACAAAAAAAATTATAAATGTTTTTATATTTATGAATCATTCATTTAAAATTATATTTTGATACATTTTCATACAATCTTTCTGTACAAAAAAAATTATAAATGTTTTTATATTTATGAATCACTCATTTAAAATTATATTTTGATACATTTTCATACAATCTTTCTGTACAAAACAATTATAAATGTTTTTATATTTATGAATCACTCATTTAAAATTATATTTTGATATATTTTCATAAAATCTTTCTGTACAAAAAAAATTATAAATGTTTTTATATTTATGAATCACTCATTTTAAATTATATTTTGATACATTTTCATACAATCTTTCTGTACAAAAATATTATAAATGTTTTTATCATATTTATGAATCACTCATTTAAAATTATATTTTGATACATTTTCATAAAATCTTTCTGTACAAAAAAAAATTATAAATGTTTTTATATTTATGAATCACTCATTTAAAATTATATTTTGATACATTTTCATACAATCTTTCTGTACAAAAGAAATTATAAATGTTTTTATCATATTTATGAATCACTCATTTAAAATTATATTTTGATACATTTTCATACAATCTTTCCGTACAAAAAAATATAAATGTTTTTATATTTATGAATCACTTATTTAAAATTATATTTTGATACATTTTCATACAATCTTTCTGTACAAAAAAAATTATAAATGTTTTTATCATATTTATGAATCACTCATTTAAAATTATATTTTGATACATTTTCAAACAATCTTTCTGTACAAAAAAAATTATAAATGTTTTTATATTATGAATCACTCATTTAAAATTATATTTTGATACATTTTCATACAATCTTTCTGTACAAAAAAAATTATAAATGTTTTTATCATATTTATGAATCACTCATTTAAAATTATATTTTGATACATTTTCATACAATCTTTCTGTACAAAAAAAAATTATAAATGTTTTTATATTTATGAATCACTCATTTAAAATTATATTTTGATACATTTTCATACAATCTTTCTGTACAAAAAAAATTATAAATGTTTTTATCATATTTATGAATCACTCATTTAAAATTATATTTTGATACATTTTCATACAATCTTTCTGTACAAAAAAAAATTATAAATGTTTTTATCATATTTATGAATCACTCATTTAAAATTATATTTTGATACATTTTCATACAATCTTTCTGTTCAAAAATAAATTATAAATGTTTTTATCATATTTATGAATCACTTATTTAAAATTATATTTTGATACATTTTCATACAATCTTTCTGTACAAAAAAAAATTATAAATGTTTTTATATTTATGAATCACTCATTTAAAATAATATTTTGATACATTTTCATACAATCTTTCTGTACAAAAAAAAAAATTATAAATGTTTTTATATTTATGAATCACTCATTTAAAATTATATTTTGATACATTTTCATACAATCTTTCTGTACAAAAAAAATTATAAATGTTTTTATATTTATGAATCACTAATTTAAAATTATATTTTGATACATTTTCATACAATCTTTCTGTACAAAAAAAACATATAAATGTTTTTATATTTATGAATCACTTATTTAAAATTATATTTTGATACATTTTCATACAATCTTTCTGTACAAAAAAAAATTATAAATGTTTTTATCATATTTATGGATCACTCATTTAAAATTATATTTTGATACATTTTCATACAATCTTTCTGTACAAAAAAAATTATAAATGTTTTTATCATATTTATTAATCACTCATTTAAAATTATATTTTGATACATTTTCATACAATCTTTCTGTACAAAAAAAAATTATAAATGTTTTTATATTTATGAATCACTCATTTAAAATTATATTTTGATACATTTTCATACAATCTTTCTGTACAAAAAAAATTATAAATGTTTTTATCATATTTATGAATCACTCATTTAAAATTATATTTTGATACATTTTCATACAATCTTTCTGTACAAAAAAATTATAAATGTTTTTATATTTATGAATCACTCATTTAAAATTATATTTTGATACATTTTCATACAATCTTTCTGTACAAAAAAAATTATAAATGTTTTTATCATATTTATGAATCACTCATTTAAAATTATATTTTGATACATTTTAATACAATCTTTCTGTACAAAAAAAATTATAAATGTTTTTATATTTATGAATCACTCATTTAAAATTATATTTTGATACATTTTCATACAATCTTTCTGTACAAAAAAAAATTATAAATGTTTTTATCATATTTATGAATCACTCATTTAAAATTATATTTTGATACATTTTCAAACAATCTTTCTGTACAAAAAAAATTATAAATGTTTTTATATTATGAATCACTCATTTAAAATTATATTTTGATACATTTTCATACAATCTTTCTGTACAAAAAAAATTATAAATGTTTTTATCATATTTATGAATCACTCATTTAAAATTATATTTTGATACATTTTCAAACAATCTTTCTGTACAAAAAAAATTATAAATGTTTTTATATTATGAATCACTCATTTAAAATTATATTTTGATACATTTTCATACAATCTTTCTGTACAAAAAAAAATTATAAATGTTTTTATCATATTTATGAATCACTCATTTAAAATTATATTTTGATACATTTTCATACAATCTTTCTGTTCAAAAATAAATTATAAATGTTTTTATCATATTTATGAATCACTTATTTAAAATTATATTTTGATACATTTTCATACAATCTTTCAGTACAAAAAAAAATTATAAATGTTTTTATATTTATGAATCACTCATTTAAAATAATATTTTGATACATTTTCATACAATCTTTCTGTACAAAAAAAAAAAAATTATAAATGTTTTTATATTTATGAATCACTCATTTAAAATTATATTTTGATACATTTTCATACAATCTTTCTGTACAAAAAAAATTATAAATGTTTTTATATTTATGAATCACTAATTTAAAATTATATTTTGATACATTTTCATACAATCTTTCTGTACAAAAAAAACTTATAAATGTTTTTATATTTATGAATCACTTATTTAAAATTATATTTTGATACATTTTCATACAATCTTTCTGTACAAAAAAAAATTATAAATGTTTTTATCATATTTATGGATCACTCATTTAAAATTATATTTTGATACATTTTCATACAATCTTTCTGTACAAAAAAAATTATAAATGTTTTTATCATATTTATTAATCACTCATTTAAAATTATATTTTGATACATTTTCATACAATCTTTCTGTACAAAAAAAAATTATAAATGTTTTTATATTTATGAATCACTCATTTAAAATTATATTTTGATACATTTTCATACAATCTTTCTGTACAAAAAAAATTATAAATGTTTTTATCATATTTATGAATCACTCATTTAAAATTATATTTTGATACATTTTCATACAATCTTTCTGTACAAAAAAATTATAAATGTTTTTATATTTATGAATCACTCATTTAAAATTATATTTTGATACATTTTCATACAATCTTTCTGTACAAAAAAAATTATAAATGTTTTTATCATATTTATGAATCACTCATTTAAAATTATATTTTGATACATTTTAATACAATCTTTCTGTACAAAAAAAAATTATAAATGTTTTTATATTTATGAATCACTCATTTAAAATTATATTTTGATACATTTTCATACAATCTTTCTGTACAAAAAAAAATTATAAATGTTTTTATCATATTTATGTATCTTATTTAAAATTATATTTTGATACATTTTCAAACAATCTTTCTGTACAAAAAAAATTATAAATGTTTTTATATTATGAATCACTCATTTAAAATTATATTTTGATACATTTTCATACAATCTTTCTGTACAAAAAAAATTATAAATGTTTTTATCATATTTATGAATCACTCATTTAAAATTATATTTTGATACATTTTCAAACAATCTTTCTGTACAAAAAAAATTATAAATGTTTTTATATTATGAATCACTCATTTAAAATTATATTTTGATACATTTTCATACAATCTTTCTGTACAAAAAAAATTATAAATGTTTTTATCATATTTATGAATCACTCATTTAAAATTATATTTTGATACATTTTAATACAATCTTTCTGTACAAAAAAAAATTATAAATGTTTTTATATTTATGAATCACTCATTTAAAATTATATTTTGATACATTTTCATACAATCTTTCTGTACAAAAAAAAATTATAAATGTTTTTATCATATTTATGAATCACTCATTTAAAATTATATTTTGATACATTTTCAAACAATCTTTCTGTACAAAAAAAATTATAAATGTTTTTATATTATGAATCACTCATTTAAAATTATATTTTGATACATTTTCATACAATCTTTCTGTACAAAAAAAATTATAAATGTTTTTATCATATTTATGAATCACTCATTTAAAATTATATTTTGATACATTTTCAAACAATCTTTCTGTACAAAAAAAATTATAAATGTTTTTATATTATGAATCACTCATTTAAAATTATATTTTGATACATTTTCATACAATCTTTCTGTACAAAAAAAATTATAAATGTTTTTATCATATTTATGAATCACTCATTTAAAATTATATTTTGATACATTTTCAAACAATCTTTCTGTACAAAAAAAATTATAAATGTTTTTATATTATGAATCACTCATTTAAAATTATATTTTGATACATTTTCATACAATCTTTCTGTACAAAAAAAATTATAAATGTTTTTATCATATTTATGAATCACTCATTTAAAATTATATTTTGATACATTTTCAAACAATCTTTCTGTACAAAAAAAATTAAAAATGTTTTTATATTATGAATCACTCATTTAAAATTATATTTTGATACATTTTCATACAATCTTTCTGTACAAAAAAAATTATAAATTTTTTTATCATATTAATGAATCACTCATTTAAAATTATATTTTGATACATTTTCAAACAATCTTTCTGTACAAAAAAAATTATAAATGTTTTTATATTATGAATCACTCATTTAAAATTATATTTTGATACATTTTCATACAATCTTTCTGTACAAAAAAATTATAAATTTTTTTATCATATTTATGAATCACTCATTTAAAGTTATATTTTGATACATTTTCATAAAATCTTTCTGTACAAAAAAAAATATAAATGTTTTTATATTTATGAATCACTCATTTAAAATTATATTTTGATACATTTTCATACAATCTTTCTGTACAAAAAAAATTATAAATGTGTTTATATTATGAATCACTCATTTAAAATTATATTTTAATACATTTTCATACAATCTTTCTGTACAAAAAGAAAATTATAAATGTTTTTATCATATTATGAATCACTCATCTAAAATTATATTTTGATACATTTTCATACAATCTTTCTGTACAAAATAAATTATAAATGTTTTTATATTTATGAATCACTCATTTAAAATTATATTTTGATACATTTTCATACAATCTTTCTGTACAAAAAAAAATTATAAATGTTTTTATATTTATGAATCACTCATTTGAAATTATATTTTGATACATTTTCATACAATCCTTCTGTACAAAAAAAATTATAAATGTTTTTATCATATTTATGAATCACTTATTTAAAATTATATTTTGATACATTTTCATACAATCTTTCTGTACAAAAAAAATTATAAATGTTTTTATCATATTTATGAATCACTTATTTAAAATTATATTTTGATACATTTTCATACAATCTTTCTGTACAAAAAAAATTATAAATGTTTTTATCATATTTATGAATCACTCATTTAAAATTATATTTTGATACATTTTCATACAATCTTTCTGTACAAAAAAAAATTATAAATGTTTTTATCATATTTATGAATCACTCATTTAAAATTATATTTTGATACATTTTCATACAATCTTTCTGTACAAAAAAAAATTATAAATGTTTTTATCATATTTATGAATCACTTATATAAAATTATATTTTGATACATTTTCATACAATCTTTCTGTACAAAAAAAAATTATAAATGTTTTTATATTTATGAATCACTCATTTAAAATTATATTTTGATACATTTTCATACAATCTTTCTGTACAAAAAAAAAAAATTATGAATGTTTTTATATTTATGAATCACTTATTTAAAATTATATTTTGATACATTTTCATACAATCTTTCTGTACAAAAAAAATAATAAATGTTTTTATATTTATGAATCACTAATTTAAAATTATATTTTGATACATTTTCATACAATCTTTCTGTACAAAAAAAAATTATAAATGTTTTTATATTTATGAATCACTTATTTAAAATTATATTTTGATACATTTTCATACAATCTTTCTGTACAAAAAAAAAATTATAAATGTTTTTATCATATTTATGGATCACTCATTTTAAATTATATTTTGATACATTTTCATACAATCTTTCTGTACAAAAAAAAATATAAATGTTTTTATCATAGTTATGAATCACTCATTTAAAATTATATTTTGATACATTTTCATACAATCTTTCTGTACAAAAAAAAATTACAAATGTTTTTATCATATTTATGAATCACTCATTTAAAATTATATTTTGATACATTTTCAAAAAAATCTTTCTGTACAAAAAAAATTATAAATGTTTTTATATTATGAATCACTCATTTAAAATTATATTTTGATACATTTTCATACAATCTTTCTGTACAAAAAAAATTATAAATGTTTTTATCATATTTATGAATCACTCATTTAAAATTATATTTTGATACATTTTCAAACAATCTTTCTGTACAAAAAAAATTATAAATGTTTTTATATTATGAATCACTCATTTAAAATTATATTTTGATACATTTTCATACAATCTTTCTGTACAAAAAAAATTATAAATGTTTTTATCATATTTATGAATCACTCATTTAAAATTATATTTTGATACATTTTCATACAATCTTTCTGTACAAAAAAAAATTATAAATGTTTTTATATTTATGAATCACTCATTTGAAATTATATTTTGATACATTTTCATACAATCTTTCTGTACAAAAAAAATTATAAATGTTTTTATCATATTTATGAATCACTCATTTAAAATTATATTTTGATACATTTTCATACAATCTTTCTGTACAAAAAAAAAATTATAAATGTTTTTATATTTATGAATCACTCATTTAAAATTATATTTTGATACATTTTCATACAATCTTTCTGTACAAAAAAAATTATAAATGTTTTTATATTTATGAATCACTCATTTAAAATTATATTTTGATACATTTTCATACAATCTTTCTGTACAAAAAAAAATTATAAATGTTTTTATATTATGAATCACTCATTTAAAATTATATTTTGATACATTTTCATACAATCTTTCTGTACAAAAAAAAATTATAAATGTTTTTATATTTAATAATCACTCATTTAAAATTATATTTTGATACATTTTCATACAATCTTTCTGTACAAAAAAAATTATAAATGTTTTTATATTTATGAATCACTTATTAAAAATTATATTTTGATACATTTTCATACAATCTTTCTGTACAAAAAAAAATTATAAATGTTTTTATCATATTTATGGATCACTCATTTAAAATTATATTTTGATACATTTTCATACAATCTTTCTGTACAAAAAAAACTTATAAATGTTTTTATATTTATGAATCACTCATTTAAAATTATATTTTGATACATTTTCATACAATCTTTCTGTACAAAAAAAATTATAAATGTTTTTATCATATTTATGAATCACTCATTTAAAATTATATTTTGATACATTTTCATACAATCTTTCTGTACAAAAAAAACTTATAAATGTTCTTATATTTATGAATCACTCATTTAAAATTATATTTTGATACATTTTCATACAATCTTTCTGTACAAAAAAAATTATAAATGTTTTTATCATATTTATGAATCACTCATTTAAAATTATATTTTGATACATTTTCATAAAATCTTTCTGTACAAAATAAATTATAAATGTTTTTATATTTATGAATCACTCATTTAAAGTTATATTTTGATACATTTTCATACAATCTGTACAAAAAAAATTATAAATGTTTTTATATTTATGAATCACTCATTTGAAATTATATTTTGATACATTTTCATACAATCCTTCTGTACAAAAAAAATTATAAATGTTTTTATCATATTTATGAATCACTTATTTAAAATTATATTTTGATACATTTTCATACAATCTTTCTGTACAAAAAAAAATTATAAATGTTTTTATCATATTTATGAATCACTTATTTAAAATTATATTTTGATACATTTTCATACAATCTTTCTGTACAAAAAAAATTATAAATGTTTTTATCATATTTATGAATCACTCATTTAAAATTATATTTTGATACATTTTCATACAATCTTTCTGTACAAAAAAAAATTATAAATGTTTTTATCATATTTATGAATCACTCATTTAAAATTATATTTTGATACATTTTCATACAATCTTTCTGTACAAAAAAAAATTATAAATGTTTTTATCATATTTATGAATCACTTATTTAAAATTATATTTTGATACATTTTCATACAATCTTTCTGTACAAAAAAAAATTATAAATGTTTTTATCATATTTATGAATCACTCATTTAAAATTATATTTTGATACATTTTCATACAATCTTTCTGTACAAAAAAAAAAAAAATTATAAATGTTTTTATATTTATGAATCACTCATTTAAAATTATATTTTGATACATTTTCATACAATCTTTTTGTACAAAAAAAATTATAAATGTTTTTATCATATTTATGAATCACTCATTTAAAATTATATTTTGATACATTTTCATAAAATCTTTCTGTACAATAAAAAAATTATAAAAGTTTTTATATTTATGAATTACTCATTTAAAATTATATTTTGATACATTTTCATACAATCTTTCTGTACAAAAAAAATTATAAATGTTTTTATATTTATGAATCACTCATTTAAAATTATATTTTGATACATTTTCATACAATCTTTCTGTACAAAAAAAATTATAAATGTTTTTATCATATTTATGAATCACTCATTTAAAGTTATATTTTGATACATTTTCATACAATCTTTCTGTACAAAAAAAATTATAAATGTTTTTATATTTATGAATCACTCATTTAAAATTATATTTTGATACATTTTCATACAATCTTTCTGTACAAAAAAAATTATAAATGTTTTTATATTTATGAATCACTCATTTAAAATTATATTTTGATACATTTTCATACAATCTTTCTGTACAAAAAAAATTATAAATGTTTTTATCATATTTATGAATCACTCATTTAAAATTATATTTTGATACATTTTCATACAATCTTTCTGTACAAAAAAAATTATAAATGTTTTTATCATATTTATGAATCACTCATTAAAATTATATTTTGATACATTTTCATACAATCTTTCTGTACAAAAAAAAATTATAAATGTTTTTATATTTATGAATCACTCATTTAAAATTATATTTTGATACATTTTCATACAATCTTTCTGTACAAAAAAAAATTATAAATGTTTTTATATTTATGAATCACTCATTTAAAATTATATTTTGATACATTTTCATACAATCTTTCTGTACAAAAAAAAATTATAAATGTTTTTATCATATTTATGAATCACTCATTTAAAGTTATATTTTGATACATTTTCGTACAATCTTTCTGTACAAAAAAAATTATAAATGTTTTTATATTTATGAATCACTCATTAAAATTATATTTTGATACATTTTCATACAATCTTTCTGTACAAAAAAAAATTATAAATGTTTTTATCATATTTATGAATCACTCACTGAAAAGAAATTATATGAATACATTAAAATTATATTTTGATATATTTTTTATACAATAAATGTTTTGATTTTCATATATTTTGCGTTATTTCGTTATATGGTTTTGCGTTATCGTAGACACTTGTTTATATTTGAGGTCCACATAATGGGCGAATAGAGGTCGTTTCTCTTTCAAAGAACAGGGCCTCTTTCGTCTACTTTTAAATTTTCCGCCAAAGATTTACCAGATTGTTAATGCTATACCAACTTAACCCCCCCCCAAAAAAAACTGATTTATCCGCCACAAAAAAAGTGTCTTTCCGACATCCCCCCACTCCCCCGCAAAGTTGTTTTATTTTTCTTGTTTTTCATCTACTTTGAAATTTTCCGCCAAACATTACTATTGCTCTGTGAAAAAGCCGTCAGGTACGCGAGTGCGCGCGCGATTCCGCCATTGAAAACGCTCGCTTATGTTTTCGCGCGTACTTCCAACATTCAGGAGTTCATACCATGCAAACGGTAAATTTAAAATTAGCTGAAAAAGAAATAAAACAAGAAAAGGAAAGCACTCCAAGTTGGAGTAGGGGGGAGGGGGTAATTTATCTTCTTTTTTTTTTTTTTTTTTTTTTTACCTGGAACATAGAATTTTCAAATTTTCAAAAAGTAACGCACCGACATTTACTAATCAGAACACCATTTAACATTTTCCGAAGATTTTACTGTGTACATTGGGGGCGCGAGCGGGGGGGGGGGGCGGATGTGATGTTGGGCGCGTGTTCTTTGTCCACCCATTTTAATGTCTCTGGCGTATCGCTACAATAATAATTCCTAAAGTTAAAACGTTCTAAAATCTTAGTTAAATCATTTATTTATCGGAAACTTATAGCTTTTGTATGAATTTATAAACTAAATGTCACATTTTTATTTAATATTAACAGCTTGTAAATCATGTTTCAGTTACTTGCTTTAAAAATTATATTTTTGTTCTGAAAAAAGAAAGGAGTAACACTACGATTTTTATCAGCAACAATGATTAGGCCATTGGCTCTCCGTAGGAAAAATCATTCACCTTCGGTCCCTAAATATATTTTTTAAATAACGCCGTTGATTAAAAAATGTTTTAAATTATTAACAATAAGATTGTCTGTTTATTTATAAGTTTTAAGACCAAACTTGCACATTTTTTCACGAACCTTGACAAATTCAATGATTAAAAAAATAAGAAATAATTTCAGAAATCGTTTGAAGTTACACACGTGTCAAATGTATATAATAAATGATTTTTAAAAATTTCATAAAACTTATATAATTTTAATATATTTTCCAACTTCTTTTTTTCCGAAAAATCGATAAAAATCGGATAAATCGACAACGTTTTTGACCCAAAATTAAATATATTTTATTTCATAATTCCAGTATATTTTAATATGTAAAAAAAAAAAAAATAAGATGTGGGGTTTGTATTACTGTACACATAGATTCGAAAAAGTTGTCAAAAAACAAATATATAACAAATAAATGTTATCAAAAGCAAGATAAGTTACTTTTCTACCAAACTGGATATATTTTTCGTGTTTTTATTCAATGTAACATATTTATTCAGCTCGAAAAACATACAGTGTTTACCGATGTATTGGAAAATTCAAGATGCCTTCTGATTCTCTCCTTAACACGGTAAGTTTGGGAAAAGATGTTATAAATAAAAAACCAGATAAAATACTGTTAAAAACTCGCTCAATATATGTTACCGTGACATAGGTTGACATATATTCGACGGGTTTTTAATAGTATTTTGTATAGTTTTTTATTTATAACACCTTTTCCCAAACTTACCGTGTTAGAGAGAATCAGACGCCATCTTGAATTTTCCAATACATCGGTAAACACTGTATGTTTTTCGAGCTGAATAAATATGTTACATTGAATAAAAACACGAAAATTATATCCAGTTTGGCAGAAAAGTAACTTATCTTGCCTTTGATAACATTTATTTGTTATATATTTGTTTTTTGACTTTTTCGAATCTATACAAACCCAAGATGTGAATCCCCCCCTCCAAAATAATTCCGATAACGAAAGCAAAATATGAGATTTTTGTATATTATTTTTTTTTCCGTTTATATATAGTTAAGCTGTTTTTAAACAATGATTTTAATGAACGAAATTAATAAATTCGTTGATTTTTGTTAATTTTTAAAATTGCGTTGTTTTCATTGTTTACGTCAAAATATGTAGAAATAACATTGGGTTTTATTTTTCCCGTTTGTGAAAATTCACGGAGCGTAAAAAAATGAGATTTTTTAGGAATCTTTTTGAGAATACTGCAAAAATTACAATTAATCAATTTTATTTTACAAGTTTTTACCTTTATTATTTGTTATGGGAGTCGAAAGTTCCGCCTTTATTATGGTGATGGGTGCCAGAGATTCTGCAGAGGCATCAGATCTTGTGGGATTTTCATTCTATATACCCTCACAAGCATATTCGATACTACGGATATCGGCCTATATAGAGATGATGGACTAGCTATAATAAAAAAAACTCCAAAGTCAAGGGAGAAAACTTTAAGAAAATCATACGCAAGGAAATGAAAAAATTAGGCCTAAAAGCAGACGTATCAGCTAACATAAAAATAACAAACTTCCTGGACGTCGCGTTAAACTTAAATAAAAACACCATACTTAAAAGATAACACTACTCCATAAATAAAAACACCAATAAATAAAATAAAAACACCATACTTAAAAGATAACACTACTCCAATATACCTAAACCCTAAGTCCAACCACCCACCATCAATTATAAAACACATTCCCAACTCGATCGTAAGTACACTCAGTAATAACTCAAGCGATGAAAATGCATTTAACAGGTCAACCAATATCAAGAAACAGCCCTAAAAAATAGTGGATACAAAAATATCGATATCAAATATAAGCAACAAAACACCAACAACTATAATAAAATCAAAAATAGAAGAAAAAGAACTATAATTTGGTATACGGCCCCATACAATCAAATGTTAAAAACAAAACTTGGTAAGAATTTTCTAGACCTTATTGAAAAACACTTTCCTGCAACCAACCCCTTACACAAAATCTTCAATAAAAATACCTTGAAGTTATCTTATAGTTGTTGCGAAAATTTAGAGATGATAATTAAAGCACATAATAACAAAATACTAAATAAAAACAATGCAAACAACAACAAAATAAACAATAAAAAAGTAGACACCATGACAAAAATAAAACCAACACTAGCAGAAATAATAATAATAATAATAATAATAATAACAAACCAATCCCAGACAAGAACAACCATACCATAAATAAAAATAATAATAACGAACAAGATAAATGCAACTGTAGACACCACACACTTTGCCCAGTGCAAAATAAATGTCTAACAAAAAGCGTAGTTTATCAAGCAACAATATTTGCGAAAGAAAACCCGAATAACAAGAAATATTACGTAGGCATGACTTCCTTAGATTTCAAAACCCGATACTATGACCACAAAAGCACATTCAAAAATAAAAAAAAACACCGTATGAAAACAACACTAGCGAATAAATACTGGGAACTCAAAGAAAGCGGACATTCGCCGGTAGTAGAATGGAAAATAATAAGACAAGCTACCACGTGCAGACATTTAGATGACCCATGTAAATTATACCTCCATGAAAAATTTGCTATCCTGTACTTTAAAGAACCCCCAAATCTATTAAACTGTAGACGAGAAATAGCAAACAATTGTGTTCACAAAATAAAACTTTACTCTAGGATAGCGATACAAAATAACTTTAAAACTAACAAAAGCAATAGAAAACAAACAAATAAATAAATTAGATAAATATGAATATACATAAACGACCACACGCACACACACACACACACACACACACACATATATATATATGTATGTATGTATGTGTGCATGCATGTGTGTACACATATGTATATTTATATATATATAAAAAAGAGCAGAAATGAGGAAAATCGTCTGCCTGAAACCTCTAACCTAGTTCTAAAACAGATCCTTTGATCGATAAAATGCATGCACATTGGTTGATAGGAAGGGGCGTGGTGTATACTAGAAAGCTGATTGGCTAACTACAATCCTCAACATATAAAAAAACGAGAAACAACCACAGAATTCGCGCATAAGCCTGACGAATCCTATAGTGGATGAAACGCCGAATATTCAGTGTAGCTTAATCGCCATATATATTTTATAAATTACTATATATATATATATATATATATATATATGTATATATATATGTATATATATATATATATATATATATATATATATATATATATATATATATATTAGCTGTACCCTGCCACGCGTTGCTGTGGCCCAAGTTGGCGCAATGGAAAAGTTCCAAAATGAGAAAAAGCATGTTTCTTATAGGTTTAAATTTCCATTTTGCATGGGTACACAGTTTTTGTTGTTCCATTTTCTTAGCTGATATAGAGATTTTCCGGTTTGGTGACTCTTGAATATGTAACATAAATTGTCCATGTGAAAAAACAGTCAGTGTGTAACTGTAAGGCCCACAATTGTAAAGATTGTTCCCTGTGCTTTGTTGATGGTTATTGCAAATGACAATAAAATTGGAAAGTGCAATTTGCTAAAGTGTAATGATGTATCCGGTGGAATCATAGGAATGCATGGAATTAAGATATATTCATCTGTGAAAGGTCCTCTTAAGATTGTTGTTTCTATGATATTGTTTGTTAATTTTTTTTTACTGCAAGCTATGTGCCATTGCAAAGCTTGGATTGATTTATATTTCACAACATGATAATTAGTACACCAAATTTCAGTTGCAATACATGCGGTGGCATCCCTGGCAACTGTTGGATAATTAACCACTTTATCTGCTTTCACAACAGTGTCAATGGATTTGTATTTGACTACCTCACTTGGAATTTTACATTTAATTATAGCGTTAAGTTCATGGGCATCTTTGTATTGACCTGCAAGAATAGCTCATTCACTCAGTCAAATGGAATTCTTATAATTTGAATATCTGCAAAAACCTTTTAAACTAACTATTCTTTTGATGAAATAAAATTACAGAAATTACAGAAGTTAAAAGCCAAAGACTTTTGCCCTTAACTCTGATCAGCTGGCACTTTTTCGTACCCAATTTCCCACAAGTGATGCAAAAGTTTTTGTGCGGATCGAACAGTCTGCAACTGTACATGCATATTTTGAGTTAAGTTTAATGTCTTCACATAGAACAAAAAAGTAGAGTATTTGAGGCAAGCATTTATTTCATCTGCTGGTGTTGATTGAAGAATAACAGGTAACATTTGTCTGAAATCTCCTGCAAGCAATATTACTGCATTCCCAAATGGTCTGATATTGCCACGCAAATCTTGCAAGGATCGACCAAGAGCCTCAAGTGATTTTTTGCGTACCATTGTGCATTCATCCTAAACAATAAGTTTGCATTTTTGCAATATTTTTCCCCATATTGGATGTTTTGGAGATGTCGAACATGAGATTTTTGAAAAATTGAATGTTTTAAAGTAGAATAAATAATTCTTCTACTTGGCAGCAAGGTCGCAGGTATTCCTCATGCAGCAAGGGCTAAGGCTATGTCATTTTGTTACCAAATGGCTGCCAAAATCAATTTAATTAGAAAGGTTTTACCAGTTACTTCTGGTGCTGTTCAAGGTAGCAGTAATTTCCAAATAACTTCTATTCTCACAGTCAGTAAATTAAGTGACTAAAATAGGATTTATCCATGTTTTGACAATGTCTTATTCACTGTAATTAATTTAGGAGATTAAAATAGGATGAGGGATTAGAGATGGACAGATAGAGGAAGATATATAAATAGAAAAGAGACAGTGAGAGGAAAATAGAGAAAGAGAAGGAGATAGAGAGATAAAGGGATTGACAGATAAACAGAGAGAGGGGGAGAGTTATAAACAGAGAGGGATGAGACAGAGGAAAGGAGAGAGATAAAGGAGAGAGATAAAGGAGGGAGTTAGAGAGAGAAAGGGGCTCAAAGAGAGATGGAGAGGGTGATATAGAGAGAAAGATAGATTGAGAGAGGGAAATGGAGAGATGGATAGAGAGAAATATTGAGAGAGGGGGAGAGAAACAGGTGAACTACACTTCACCGTTTTTTCCTCGTTCAGTAGAGAAGAAATCTTTCGAGACTGAGGCAATTTTAATGTTTTGTTATTATCCAGAGTACCCCATTTTTTTTTGGGGGGGGGCTAGATTTTCCTCGCATTAGAAACCGACCGGGTTATCTGTACTTTCACTTAACAAATTAATAAAAAACATATTGTAAAATTTGAATTTAACAGGAAAATACTATTTTAGAAAATAGCACGGTAACATAAGTGCATAAGTGACACTTTAGGTACTCCTTGGGCGTTGAGTTCCATGGCGACCAGCATAATTATTTAATGGTCGCTCCCTTAGCCCCCCCCCCCAGTCAAGGCTAATGCATGCGCACGTAACATTTTTTTTATTTACTGACGTTGGCTTAGTAACTAAACGATTTATTGATAATTTCGTAACCCTTAAACGCATGCCGGAAGATTTAAATTGGTTCATTATTGTTGTAATGAAAAAAAAAAAGTTTCATTCAACACAAAACCAAAAACACATATTAATGATAAATGATTTATTATTCTATTCATTGAAATTTACTAATTTTTAAATAAAAAAGTAAAAATGTGCGCATAAAAAACTTGTTTTTTTTTTAGATTAGGTCCACCTTATAATCACCCCCCACCTCAACCTCCTCATCTTAAGAACAGCTTCCGGAATAAACACCACTTTTGGAGGGGGGGCTATTTGCAAAATTTAACTGATATTTGTTGTCAGCATACCCACCCGAAAATACTATTAAAAAACAAAAGGAGGGGTTCAGTGCCCGTGGCAGAAAAGTAGATTTATTTATCAATAAAAGTTGTGGAGAAGTAAATTTATTTATCAATAAAAGTCGTCATTTAAAAAAGAAAATTGTGGAGGTGGACCTAAATGTAAATATTTACCCAAAAAATTATCTCGAAGTTTATCACAAAAACGTTTTGTTTTCGCACTATTCAACAATTTGTTCATCCGCGCATGTAAATTAAAAAATATTTGTAAAAGTAAGAAGTTATCAGTAAATGATTTAGTTGTTTTTTTTTTAATTTATTTATTTATTTTTTTACATTAGGTCCACCTCCACAAATGTTAAGAACGGCTTTCAGAATAAACACCCTCAACCTCTCCATGTTAACAACGGATTTCGGAATAAACACCATTGGGGGGGGGGGATATTTAAAAAAAGTCAATAAAAGTCGTCATTTAAAAAGAAATTTAAAATCAAATGTTTGTAAAAGTGAGAAATTATTAATAAATGTTTAGTAACATTTTTCGGTGCTAATGCAGAGAGTGATCCGCGCTATTTTTTAAATCGTGTTTTTTTTTTTATTCAATTGAAAGGTTAAAGTACAGAATAGGTACAAAACACCCTCCCCTCCCCATGTTAAGAATGACTTTTTAAATAATAACGTTATTATTTCAGCATGGATCACCCTCTGCATGAGTACCCATTTTTCTTTTAATATTCATAAAAAGTAAAACTTTTTTCAAAATAAATAAATAAATAAATAAATAAATAAATAAATGTTTGTAAATGTGACAAATAATCGTTTAGTTACGGCAACGTCAGTAAATAAAATATGTTACGTGCGGGGTGAGGTGGGAGACTAAGGGAGCGACTATTATTTTTTTCTACTGGTCGCCATGGAACTCAACGCCCAAGGAGTACCAAAATGTATTTTTTTTTTGTCAAATAAATAAATTTCAAGCAATTTTTGCAATAAATAATAAATAGCAACTTCGTTAATTTTACGACTCGCCCCAGCATATTATAAACACCCTAACTTCCCCATGTTAAAACGGCTTTCGGAATGGACACCATCAACCTCCCCATATTAAGAACGGGTTTCGAGGTTTATGGAAGGGCGTTTTTTTTTGTTTTTTTCAAACATGGGGGGGGTAGGGTGTTTATAATACGTTGAGGCATGTCGTAAAAATGAAACAGTTTAGAAAAAGTTAAAACAAACTTTTTTATGTAAACAATGCCGTGAAAATAAACTAAACAATTAAGACCTAATGTTTCATGAGTGAAAAGCCTTAACATAAATAAAATTAAAAAATTGGTAAGTACATAAATGAATTTAAATTTTTAAAATATGGGATTATTATTATTTTTTTTTTTTTGTATGCTAATGCAGAGAGTGATCCGCGCTATTTTTTAAAAATCGTTTTCCACGTTTAATTAAAGTTTTATGATATGTTTTTATTCAATTGTAAGGTTAAAGTACAGAATAGGTACAAAACACCCTCCCTTCCCCATGTTAAGAATGGCTTTTTAAATAATAACATTATTATTTCAGCACGGATCACTCTCTGCATGAGTAAGTTTTTTTTTCTTTTTTTCTTTACTTATCGAGTTAACAGAAAATGAAATCTTTCGTCAATTCGTGGCTGTGAAATGAATCGAACCGGAAGTTCAGTTTTATCAACAGAACAGATTCGCAGTAACAGTTAAAAAAATATATTTATTTTATTTAATATTTTAATTTTAATAATTCGCGAGGTAAATTTATTTTAATAACATAAAAGCATACCTCGACTCTAAAAATGGGTTGTCTGAAAATTTCAAATAAATTGGTAACGTAGAAATATGGTTTTATTCGTTTAGAACGAACCAACTTTACATTTTATATATATATATATATATATATATATATATATATATATATATATATATATATATATATATATATAAAATAAAAATTACAATTAAATTTACCAAAATGATCCAAGATGGTAAAATTAAAGTATATTATAAATATTACAGAATTAATATTTATAAAGTTTTCTCAGCCAGATGTAAAAGCTCGATAAAACCAAATAGGAGATAGAGCTTATAATACGAGCAAAGAGTTAATAAAACATGTTAAAAAACACTTTGAAATGAGTTAAAAACATATTTAATCTGAAAAGGAAACACTAGATAAGTAGATAGTCCTTAATCCGCGGAGTTTCGAAGAAATACTTTCCTTCTCATCAGAAGGTAGGAATTAGCAAAATGCGGGATCGGATTTTGCATGCAAAAGTGTTTGATGAAACAACAAGTCAAAGATCTTACTTGAAAACAAAAAAAGTGAAGCAGAGGGAATATGGTGAAGAAAAAGGTGATTACACATGAATGGATAGTCTGGTGGAAGATAAATAATCCAGATACGGTAAAATCCAAGTATATAACTTCAAGAAAGTTAATTGAATTTCTATTTGCACAAGTAAAATCCAAATCCCGCATTTTGCTAATTCCTACCTTCTGATGAGAAGGAAAGTATTTCTTCGAAACTCAGCGGATTAAGGATTATCCACTTATCTAGTGTTTCCTTTTCAGATTAAATATGTTTTTAACTCATTTCAAAGTGTTTTTTTAACATATTTTTGTTTTGTATATGTTTTTTTAACATATTTTATTAATTGTTTGCTCGTATATATATATATATATATATATATATATATATATATATATATATATATATATATACTAGCAAAAGTACCCGCCGTTGACTGGCTCCAAAAACAGAAAATGAACTCTGATTTATGAAAGTATGATAGGTTATGAAAAGGAAGGGTTGTAAAGAGATAGCTTCTAATTTGGGGGTATCAAAACCAAAGCAAAATATGAAAAAAAAAAAAAACATAATTTATTATACCATACCTGTTCAGACTGAAACACAATATTCTGTAGATCTATATTAAAAAAACCTTGTTAAACTTTGTGACATATTTCCATTCTATGGAGGTCAGGCGCGAACGAACACCCCATAATTTTATTATACCATATTTCTTCAAACTGAAACATAATTATCTTACGCAGATAGATATGAGAAGTCTTTATTAAAGTTTGTACCTATTTCCATTCTATGGAGGCCAGGCGCGAACGAAGACTCCACAATTTTATTATACCATCCCTATTTAAGTTAAAACATACTTATCAAAGTATTATTATGTACATCTATATCAAAAACACTTGTAAACGTTTTTTTTTTTAATTGTTTAATTTTTTATTTCCATACTTTGTGGACCAGGCACGTACGCAGACCCCACAATTTTAATGAATCCTCATTATGCCAGATCAAACATACCCATTCCTGTGTTTCAATACATCTTCTATCATTATATGTGATCAGTTTTCTATAATAGTCAACTATATAGGAGCCTATCCGTGACCAGACACACAGAGACGTTCAGCTTTATATTATATATATATATATATATATATATATATATATATATATATATATATATATATATAATTTTTATTGGTGCCTCGATGATGATCATTTTATCACTTTTATCACTATCTTTAGTTCAAAGAAGTACACAAAAAGTACGTGTGATGGTTAACGATATATTACAAGTATTCCAATACTATTGCTGTCTATGTGCACACGTAAGAAATCGAAGAAAACAAAATTCGAATGGCTGAACTTAATCTTCCATTGTGATTCTTACATATAATAATAAAAATAAAAGATGATGCTCTAAGAAGATTGAAACCTTTTAAAGGAATTATTTCATATCAATATGGGAATTTTAACTAACATGTTCGATGCACTTTGTTGAAGGCAAGAAATTAGACAATCACAAAACAACAAACCCTACGTGCAAAATTCAAGACAAACTTTATTGGTACACAGGATATTATTGCAAAATAGTGCGCCCATCTGGCGTCCAACGTGGTGGAGCTGGTAGGTTCCTTCAATGAAGATAGATAAATTTAGTTATGTTCCAGTAGACCTCATAGTCCTAAATAATTGGTAACAATGCAAACAGGCTGAATACTGAAGATGAAAAGTTCACAATGATAAGAAAGGTCCGTAATGCGGTCGTAGACATTCTGTCTTTTAAGTATGCCTAATGCGTAGGTTCTTACAAATATGTTCTTTACTTCATACACGGCTGAGATCTGAAGCATAGAAGGCACTTCTTAGAAGACATAATAAAAATGAGTCCTTCTTCTTTCGCTGATCTGGAATGAACTGAAGAAACTGAAAAGGAAATAGAGATTGGTGCCAAAGGCACGTGACATGTCTGGTTAGATTTGACCAATCAAATCGATCGATACAATGGCACTTAGGGCTGTATTATGACTGTATAATTTCTTACAATGATGATCCAACAAATTGTTGTTCCGTGCACGTGTATACATTTCTTTTATGAAAATCGCTCTAGACAATGCATGAAGCCACTTAAAATAAAACTTCAATGTCAAAAACTAACGGTGAGTATTAGATGGATAGATTCTGGTCCAGAAAACAGCAATACTTCTCCTTTTGTCAGAAACATGGCTCATATCAAAATAAGAGAAGAGAGATTTCCGAGGCTGGCCATCCACTTTCTGTTCTTTTTACACTTGCTTTTGTGTTTGTTGTTGTTGCTTTATATTGTTGTGTACCATCTTGTGTGTGTGTGTGTGTGTGGGCGTGTGTGTGTGGGCGTGTGTGTGTGTGGGCGCGTGTGTGTGTGTGTGTGTGTGTGTGTGTGTGTGTGTGTGTGTGTGTGTGTGTGTGAGTTGGGGTGCGGCTCCTTGTTGTGCATGTGCATTTGTGTGTTGTTTTTAAAAAGATGTTTGTTTTAATATTCTAGATTTTGTATCAATGAAATGTGTTCTGTTAATTCATAGGAAGCACATAAACATTTTCAAAATAATTACATCAAAACATGGTGTTTTTGTTTGTTGTCTTTTTGTCTGTAATAATGTCACATTTGCCCATTTATTGTTTCAAATCATCCAAGAAATTATGTGCCTAATAAACCTTTTTTCTGATGATAAGATTTCATAACTTTCCCCCAGATCGTGCCAAAATTCCGAGAAGCGCATATTAGTAGATAAAGATTACCGATCCAGTCACTAGAATGCCATCAGTATAATTACCGGAAAGAGAGAGATATAGAAGGGGGGAAGAGACAGGCTACTTTTGTATAAGAATAATTCTTTAGATAAAAAAACACATCAAAATTGTTCTTATAATCAGTTTTTACCAATATGCCTTGCCAGTATAGATTATTTGGTGTGTGTGTGTGTGTGTGTGTGTGTGTGTGTGTGTGTGTGTGTGTGTGTGTGTGTGTGCGTGTGCGTGTGTGTGTGTTTTAGTGACAACAACGTTTTCTCAGTTTATAAAGAAATGTTTTGGAGTGTTATTCGCATTATCAAGTTTTTTCTTGTGTTCTCCAACTCGTTCTTGAGGTATACTACTAAACATTGTTGAAAAGAATATAAGAGCAATGGTTTTCTTTTTTCCTCTTTCTTGTATAAATGTAAATAAATTGCTTGTATGTATTTGAAATAATCGTATGTGAAGAACGCACTAAGCTTATATATACATGCACTGTCAGTCATTACTTCTGCATGTCTCGACATGTTATTGACGAGAAAGAATAAATATGAAGGCCGCTCTTACCTTGCGTTTCAATGTGTGCAACTTGATGTGTTTTGCTTTCTGTTTTCCATCACACATGTGTCACAAATTTACCAAAAGGGGGAATTATGCTGGTCAGTTGATAAGGTCCTTCGACCATTAATGTGGCTGGATGATCATCTTCTGGTTCTATAGTCAATTGCAACAGATATAGCTGCTTCAGCTTGGTCAGCTCTGCTGGCGTAAGTGTCTCCAATAGATCATGCAGTGCATTGCGTCTTGTGGTTGACGCTGGCGAGATTTGCAAGCAACTTCCAACAAACGGCGACGTTAAATCGGTAGAAAGAACAAAAAGTTCTTCTTTAGGATATTTTTTTTCTCTCGTTTCACTCTTTCCATTGTCTTCATTTAAAGACATAGATGACTTTGTAGATTTAACGAGATAGACAGTTTCATTGGTGTCCTCATCTTTTTGGTTTTTATTCTCCAATATTTCTTGTTGTTCAGAGTGTCCATTGTTAATGTTGCGAATACATATCGACAACAATGTTAGAGAATGTTGATCCAATCCCTCAAAAATATTCCCTAAAGCGTTTCTGCGATCGCGTACATGATTTGTCTGGGACACTGTGATGTTGTCAGCGAACATTTTAGGCTTTTTAAAGAGAATCGATGTTTGACTGCTGGTATTAGATGAATTATAAAGCACCGAAAAGGCAAGATTGAATTTTCACTGGAAGATTATTTTATATTTATTAAAATAATATTCAGAAGTTTAAAATGTCATTGTCACATCCAAAATTTATTTTTTTAGCCTAACTTCCAAATTGAAAGAAATCATAATCAGTGTTCTCTCTTGATCTGTTCTAAAAAATATAAAAAAGTCAAAACTTGTTTGTCTCTCCTATTTCTTTCTAAATAAATTTTTCGACTAATGTTTTGTTCTATAAATTTCTATAAACATGTGTCTCAATTGGCAACGTGACTGTAACGCCGTGTTATCAAGTAGTAGTAAACGGACACTCGTTGCTGTCCTATTTTAATTGCTTTTGTTGCTGTCAGACACTGACGTTTAATCACCAGGCAAGTTCATTTAATAATGGGTTTTAGTCCTGGCGAGTATTCATATTAGATCATACTGATACTCTGGACACACCCATAAGCATATGTAAGATCCAATCATCTACTCTTTTGCAATATACATTTTTGTAATGATGGCAGGACTTGATATATATATGGACCCATTTACATTTTAGCCATTTTGTATTTATACATAAACTCATTTATATATACATAAACTCATTTATATATACAGAACCCATTATTTTTTTAAAGAAGTAATTCTTTACTAGGGTATCAACACTTATCAAACCCAAAGTTCACTTAAGGATTATGGTCAATGAGTGTCAGATGAATGGTGAGAAAACACTGTGGTAATTATGGTGGTGATTGGGAAGAATTTGATTATTTAAGAGGGTGGTTCAGCAAGAATTCGTTTACATTGGACTTGAAAACGATCATCTTGTTGTTAGTTGGGAAGTAAACCCGTAGTATTGTGTTCAACAGACGAACAGTTCTAGGAAAGAAACGTTGCTCATGGAAATTTCGTTTAGTTTTAAGTAAAGAGACAACGAAAGGGAAATTATAGATCGTGGTTGTAGGAGGGAAATATAAATTGGAGCTGAGTCAGGCACCTTAAATATACCTTTGTTCATAATATTAATAATCCTGCCTGGCCGAATAATAAGGAATCAAAGCAAATGATATTATGTCCGTGTAAAAGAAAGAATACATTTGAAACATGAGCATTTTAAGGTTATCTAAAATAATTGTAATTTAAAATTTATTTGTACTAATGATACAGGATTATGTAGCTTGCATGTAACATATGATACAAGGCTATAATGACCTATAAAAAAATTCCAATTATAAATGTATGTACTACTTGAAAGGAGGAATATCTCTAGGTTGATGTACTTTTTTTTGTTTGGTTTTATATATATTCTTAGCGCTGATGAGCTGTCCATACTAGACCAAAACAATTGTATAGTAAACAAACTGAACTTTGTTGAAATGAGCTTCTTAGGGAAATGAGCTTCTTGGTGAATCAGCATTAAAAGTATTTATAGCTCTAGTATTGTACAATTAAGCTTTAAATAACTTTCGTGTTATTAATATTTATATTTGAATACAAAATTTTCTTTTAATATATATATAAATTTAGTGACATAATCCTTAAATTTGATTATATATTTAAATGAAAATTTAAATATATAATTTTAGGCTGATGAGAGATGTATCGTATTTTGTTGCTTTTATATTTTGTTGCCGAGGCAAAATGAACATGGTTTCCAAAAGAGAGGTTAAAACAATAGTAGTTCTTTTGAACTGAGCGAAAGTCTACTAATCTATCATTCCTTTAAAACTTAAAATCAAAGTCGGTCTGAGAGAACGAGGACGATATTGTGGTCCAGTCAAGGAAAGCTAGGTACTCAACCAGCAGATATTTCATCAGCCAAGCAGCGAAGAAAAGATTTCGTCAAATCTATTTTTAGACCGGAATGGCAGAGAGGAGAAGGGGCTGAAAGTGATCCCGCTTCCATTTCCCACCTTTTTTAAGACGGACACTAGCTGAAGCAGGGTTGCCAGGTTGGCTTTTTTAAGGCCAAATTTCACGAATTTGGCCTTTTTAAAAGCAGTTTGGCCTTCTAAATTTCTGTTTGGCCTTTTTTCAAATTTGGCTTCAAATTTGATCTTTTTCTGAACATTTTATATAAGTATTTTTTAATAGTAATTATTAAAGAAAAAGTCATAATTAAGTAATTTAAAAAGTAGTTTGGATGTCAAAACTTGTAGGTTTTTTAAATGTTGGCTTTGTTTTTCGATTCATGGAATTGCATGAGAAAAACAGCCCCGGAATCATCAGCTAACATTTGTCATATCAGAAAAAATATCTTTTTCTAAAGACTTAGCCCCCCCCCCACGTACCGAAGGAATCTCATATCTATTGTTTTAATTTGTTTTCACACTTACTTACTAAACGTTTACATGGAATCTCTCAGAGAGTTCACAGTTGGGTAAGTGCTTGTCTCTGTCCAGTCAGGTCACTCAGTCACTGAGTATATCTCCTCTGAAATAATTAATGTTGGTGTTTTTCGTTTGAAATTCTTTAAACCTAGTACTTTGAAATTAATTAAAGCAATTTATGGAAATTTATGGAAATTTGAAAATTTATAACTGTTAAACTAGCTCTCAAATATCTATTTAAAGTTGTATTTAAAAAGAAATGTTTAAAAATAATTATATACTTTTTCCTGAGTAAGTCCCAAAGTTTCATTAAAAATCAATAATCATAGATTTTCTAACTATCTTAGATTAATAGATACATTTGTAATGACGCATTTGTAATAATAGATACATTTGTAATTAATAGATACATTTGTGATGACGCTAGATTGTTCTTGGAAACAAAATCTACTTTAGAGTTATGACTAAAATTAAATTTTAGAGTTATGACTAAAATTAAATTTATCAATATTTTAGAGATATTTTAAGTTGATACCCTCTCATGAGTAAATGTGGCATTGTGGCGACTGAAATAATTCTTCTCTAAGAATATGATAAACAAAAAGCGTAGACAAATAGGAACTTATGTACAAACTGTATCAATAAAAATGGCATGGAAATATTGGCACTAGCAAAAATTGTAAAATTGGTTAAATGTGGAAAAAAATAGCAGGAGTGAAAGATATAGATAAAAATCTCATGAAAATCTTGGATGCAATGTATAAAGGGAAAACATAACTTGGTAAATTCAAAATAAATCATATGTTTAAAAGTAGATGTGGAGCCTCAGCTAATAAGCAATTACCTTTCAATACTGATGCCATCTTAGAAATCTGTCGATTATACTAGCATATTTATTCATTTTAAGTGTTTTTCAGATTTCATATATAATACTAAATAGATGTTACTTCCAAAGCATTAATTATGTCATAATCTTAAAAAAAATTATAATCAATGCTTGCGTTAAAGTGTAGTACTTTTCTGATATTATACTTTATTTAGTCTGTCCTTGGTCAGTGAAAGAAAAATTCTTCTAAACTGGAGCATATTTTTGCTATGGGAGATAAATTCTGTGCTTTTTACTTTTTAAGGCGATTTTATCTGGTTTTACGATTTTGCCAGTCAGACTTAGAGATAGAAAAAAGTTACCTACCCTAAAAAGTTATGATGGCCCGAAAATTGAGGATCATTTTATGTTTAATTTATATGCAAAACTAATGAATTATAAAATATTTTTTTCGGGATGTTCACACATAATCATTTGAAAAACTTAGAATCACATCTTTAGGAGGGATAGCTGAGGTCCTCATCTACTTTAGAATATATACTTTAATTTTAATTTGATAAACTTCTTAATGCTTATCCATAAAAATACACAGGTGAAAATATGAAAGTACTGTAGGTTTGCAACAACAAATGACACATACAAATTTATTGTCTTGACTATTAGCCACTATCTTATGTAACTTTAGAACCACATTTTCGACACATTTAGTTATTATCATAAAATCCTACATTTCCTCCTAGAAACAACACCATCACAATCGCAACATTTTTAGAGGAAGTAGTTCCTATTTCCCCCATAAATAATAAGTACTTCTACCGCCCTCAGTTAAAACTGGGAGGAAAAATACAACTTCTACAGATATTGTGCTTGCACCTCTCGTAACTGGATCATAAATTCATATGTTATATAGTCGTTTTATAAAGGAGATTGTATCATAAAGGGAATAGTGTCAAGAAGGAGATTCGTGTACGTGATCGTCTAGTTTCTAATCTTGGTTCATGTCTTCGTGGGTGTGTGTTTGTGTACATGAATTTCTTAACATACCTTTTCATTCATGTGTCGTCGGTTGTTCCTCTGGTTTTCATTGTCTCTTGGAGGGGAGCTGACCTGTTGGATGAAGAATTCACTCCAAGATGATAATTAAGGTTTTATGTTTTTATTCACCTTCCAAAGGTCGACACAGAATGGAGGTGAACCTTGCTTGCTTGCTTGGTACACGTCAGCGTCCTCCCCAGCCCAGGGGGGGGAGCTGAAAAGCCGTCTGTCTTCTTCAACACCCGAAACCAAACTGCCCAGAAAGAATCAGCTAACCTCATCACATGACACCACGTCATCTGGTCAGCTGACCCTTCTTTTGCAAACGTGTCCACTGTCCACGTTATTCACCTCTCTCTCTTTCCCTCCCTCTCCCTCTCTCTTTCTCTATTCTCTAATAGAGACACAGAGAGAGAAAATAGAAAGAGTAAGAAAGCCAGAGAGGGGGGGGAGAGATGCTCTTTAACACATAGACATAGCATAATCTTTTCATTTCCCGATTCAAAAATAATGAATTCTCCCTTCACAAATTCCGCCCATTCTCATTGGTTGAGAGCTGACAATACGATTATTCTGGAATCTACCTCATAATACATAGACAAATGCTCCAGAACTTTTCAAATATGGCGATACAAGAGGCAATCGTTTTAAAAAATAAACCAAATACAAACATAACCTCTCATAAACAGAAAATTAAATACTAATAACCTTACACTTACCTATGCACACATTAACAACACGCTACTATCGCCCCCCCCCAAGCAAAAACAAACTCTGAAAAACTATGTACGGGTGTCATTTTTTCTTTTTAGATTTTGGAGTTATTTATTTTTATTTTTTTTTACACTGCCATCCACCAATTGTTTTGTTGCTTTATAGTATTTGCAGGTGGGTATCCTGATAACAATTATCAAGGTTACATTTGAGGCAAATACTTAGACACCCCCCCCCTCACAAAATGGACGTTAGGGTTAGGGTTATGTTTGATTTTAGACAAATTATACTTCCTGTGGAGTATTTTTTTTTTACACGGTGGTCACCACTTATCAAGGCCCAGAAGCCACTCAGGGATAAGGGTTATTGCAAGTACAGTACGTTAGTGTGGAGATTTAATGAAGTGTTTATTTAAGAGGGCGGTTCATTAGGAATTTGTTAACGTTGGACTTGAAGACATCCAAGTTGTAGTCAGACATAGGCAGCAGGCAGACGGAACAGAGTTCCACAAGCGTGCAGTTCTAAGAAAGAAGCTTTGTTCATAGAATCCACGTTTTGATTTAGGCACAGATAGAGAGTGGGGGAAATTTTTCACAGTGGATTCAGCTAGACGGGTGTTTTTTGTGAAAGATTGGCGAGGGGGCACCAGAGATTGGAGTTCAGACAAGCGCCTGCCATGGAAATAACGATAAAACAAGGATAGGCTCGTAACGTCTCTTCTGTGGGAGAGAGGTTGCAGGGTAGAGAAAAGGGCATCCCCCACTAAGCCCCGAAGTCTATTTTGTACGGCAGGGTAAGCTGTTTTTAGCAGCTCCTGCCCAGATATGGCAGCAGTATTCCATCCTTGGACATACTTGGCTTTTTTGCATCAGTAGTGAGATATCTTCTGGAGTGGTAGAAGGATCCCACCATCTTTCCAGCGACCTTGGCAACAGACTTGATGTATGTGTTCCATTTCAGATCAGGAGTAAAGGACAAACCCAGAAGCTTGTCAAAACAAGGAGCTTCTCCTAGACGAGAGCCATCCATTTCAATTGATGCCAGATGGGGATCAGAGCGTTGATGATGTAAGGATAGGAGTTTGGTTTTGGATGCATTAAAGGTAACCAGCCATGTCTTCCCCCACTGAACCACGCGCTCGAGATCAGAGGAGAGAGAATCAGAGAGAACTTTGTCATTTACAGCCTTTAATGTGTTGCCGTAGATGGTCGTGTGATCAGCATAGATGTCAACGAATGATTTAAGTATGTGTTTAGGGAGGTCATTGATGTAGATCAGGAAGAGAGTTGGGCCCAGGATTGACCCTTGAGGGACTCCAGCATTAATACTGCAGGCCTCTGATTTTTGTCCATCGACCACTACTCTTATGACCCTATCGGAGAGAAATGATTTAATGATTGAGAAAACATTTCCAGTTATACCATAGCTGGAAATCTTGTGAAGTAGGCCCTTATGCCATACCTTGTCGAAGGCCTTTGATATGTCAAGAGCAATTGCCCTAGAAAGGAAGCCTTTGTCAAGAGATTCACTAATCCTGTGAGATATAACCGTTAGCACATCTGTGGTAGATCTTGGCGAACAGAAACCATATTGTGTGTCACTAAGAAGGTTGTTTCTGCTGAGGTGGTTTACTATTTCTCTATTTAATATGGAGTCCAGCAACTTACTCATAACACACAGGAGACTTATTGGTCTGTACTTAGAGGGAGATGACTTATCACCTGAATTCTTAAATACAGGGCATACTGATGAGGTTTTCCAGGGAGTCGGAAAGCACTTCTCCTTAAGGCAACGCTTAAACAGTTTCGTAAGTATGGGAGCAAGTTCTGGTTGAAGCTTTTTTAACACTATAATTGGGATGCTTAGCTTGGCGACCTCACGCACTTTTTTAACACTATAATTGGGATGATTAGCTTGGCGACCTCACGCACAGATATTTGTATGTTACCTAGCGTGTTCTGTGTTATAGGAGGAAATACGGGGAGTTGTTGGCCTTCGTCGCATAGAGTAGAATTAGCTGCAAAGTTCTTTGCAAATAGTTTGGCCTTGTCTGATGCTGACGAGATGACCTCTGGTCCATTGATAATGGTTGGGATAGAACGCACAGTTCTGTTCAGGATCCTATTTGTTATTTGCCAAAACTGGTGGGAACCAAGCCACTGATCAGCTACTTTGGATTTAACAGACTGGGCATATAGCTCTCTTGCATTTTTTATTACTCTTTTACAGTGGTTGCTGGCGTTCCTGAAAGCAGCTTTAGTCTCAGTGCATCTATTACGTTGGTAGTTATGGAAAAAGTGATTTCTGTGCGCGATAGCAGCAGGAGCAGCACATTCTGGGGAGAACAATGGCTGGCTGTTAGGTTTTTGTTGGAATTTTTTAGATGGTTTGAATCGGTCTATGCCTACAATTAACCATTCAGTCAGGTCTGATTCTATAGAGGACACATCCTTTTTAAACATGGAATGCAGAGGTAAAGCAGATATGAATGTACGGAAGCTATCCCAGTCAGCCATAGAGTATCGGTATACAGTATGGTGGAGGGGTACGTCTGGGAACTTTTTACATTTCATTTTTATCTTAACTGATACGACGTAGTGGTTGGAGGATCCTAGAGGAACATGAACATAGCTCAGGGGAAGTTGAGAGAAAAAGGTCTAGGAGGCTTGCATATTGGCCAGTAGTATCAGGCACATGGGTGGGTTCGCAAACAATCTGAGTGAGGTCATAGGCAATGGCAAAATCATGACAAAACCTCCCCTCATCGTCTGTCTTATTTGAATAGGTCAGCCATTCCATGTTATGGACGTTGAAGTCACTACAGATGTGAATGTTAGCCGAGGGATGTGCAGACAGGATGTGGTCTATTTTCTCAGATATACTCTTAAAGATAGTAACTCCGCTGTTATGGGGCCGATAGAGGGCAAATATAAATGCAGTGGTGTTAGCAAGTGCAACCCGGAAGCACATATAGGGTAAATTAGGATCTTCTCTAGAGATATCCCTGCCACACGGGAAGCCATCTTTAATGTAGGCACATATTCCATGCCCATGGCTATCTTGGGGGTCAGATTTAGCTGTTAAGTTAGAGTATCCGTTAATTATGAACTCATCTAGGGAAGTGGTCGGCCCTATTCCAGTTTCGCTTAGAAAGAATATGTCCGGTTTCGTCTCCTGTAATTGGGTTTCAACCTCTGGAAGTTTGGAACGTAGACCCCTGATGTTGGAGAAGGAGACCTGGTAGTAGGGGTCTACGTTGGAAGATGGGGTTCTAGGTATATTCGAGTTTTTTTTTTTTTTGGAAATATTTCATGTTAAGGTTTTGGGATTTGTGGAACAGGTCAGCATACTTGGTTAGAGCAGTACAGAGAGGGAAAGTAAGAGAGAAACAGGAAATTTTTTTTTTTTTTTTAGCACATGAAAAGGTAAAGCCGTAACAATTACCCACTAGTATAGCATCGAGAGGCCCCACCAGAGACTACTGCATGGTCCAGAATCCATTCACCAAATGGCAATACAGCAGTCCCAGTACTTTGCGCCTGCGGATAGGATAGCCTCCTTAGTGGTTAATCCAAGGTTCGGGTCCCTGACTATCAGGCGGATAACGTCAGCCCAGACAAAAAGTTTACCTCCAGTACCCTTACTAGTGACATGGCCACAAGGATAGACATAGAGACAGAAAATTTTCTGACATCTCAGACTACTGTTCACCAAGTACTACCAACCTGTAATCAGCTTTTTCTTCACCCTTTGTCAGAAAAATCACTCATTTGAATGAGGACTGAGGGACAAAAAAGGAGAAGCGAGAGTTACTAGAGCTGCCGATAACACATCCACTGTATTATCTACTCTCCATTAAAAAAAAAAAAAGAAACGGGGAGGAGGGGAATGGGTACAAGTGACTTATTAATATCTAAGTAGTAAAGTCCGGTGCTAAATTATCAATTCAGGACACTTTTGATGATAATCTCCCCTCCCATATTAATGGGTAGAAGTTTTTGGCGTTATCTATCTCGAGTTTGAATTATTAGAGATTTACCTTATAATTGAAATCCAATAATTAACTTTTATCAATTTGTAAAGTCGGCTTTATATTAAATTACATTTGAGTTTAGATAATTATTCAAAGTTTTATTTCAGGAGGTTCGTTTTCATACGTGACTTTTTCTTTGCTAATGTCACTGTATTATATTTCGAATATAATTGAAAATAAGACTAACTATATTAGATGGTTTGATTGGCTAGCCAGGAAGCAAACATTTTCAATACAAGCAAGCTTGCAGTAATATTCTATATTAAGTATATTACTTAAATAAAGTCCTAACTTTATCTACTGTAATAGAGAAAATAATTCCCGGTATTTTGGTTTTTATCGCTAGTTTACTTTGTAGCATGGGTGAGCAGTGTTTTGCCTGTTTCAATAGTAGTCGCGAAGGGGGGGGGGTGACGAATAAGACAGGAAAAGTAGAGACAAATAAATACATATACATAAATAAAACAAGAAAAAACAAGGTAACATGAAAAACATTTGTTAGGATGAATTTTAAAATACTTAACGTCAGTTTGCCATAATGGTTTTGCGTTGTTTCTATTTCCGGATAACTTGTGCACGTGTGCCTATCTATTTATAGAATAAAAGTCTTTGTTTACTTCTCTTTTCCGGACTCTTTATCGGCAGTTTATGTTTTTTTATAGGTAAAATTTTACCTTAGCTCCATCTCTACACTTTTTTAAATGCCGACCTTTCTAAGTTTTCGACTATGCTGATTAAGAAAATCTCATTTATATTTGCCCGATATAAGTAGTTATCGAGATATAAAGACCTATATTATGCACTTTAAATCAGTGGTCGCCAGATTTGTACGCATGTTTGAGGAACAAATCTAATTCTATCTTACCAACACTGCCCCCCCCCCCCAAGTTTTTGTTAGTTTATAGTATTTGAGGGTGGATATTCTGACAACGATTATCAAGGTTAAATTTGGGGCAAATATTTTGACAACTCCTTCTTTACAAAATGGAGTGTCTATTCTGATAGCCGTTCTTAACATGGGGAGGTTGAGGTGCCTATTCTGAAAACCGTTCTTAACATAGAGAGGTTGGGGAGTCCATTCTGAAAGCTGTTCTTAATATGAAGAGATTGGGTGTGTCTATTCTGAAAGCCTTTCTTTACATGAGGAGGTTGGGAGTTAGGCATCAACAACAACCATACTTTAATTTTTTATGGGGGGGGGCATGCTTCCACTGGGCAACACCAGTTAACGGGTCCTGCTAGTATTTAAATAATTTAAGTTAATAATCTTGTAAAAAACATAATTCTAGTTATGTTTTTAAAACGCTATTCTGTTAGAAATGGGTGATCACCGTATATATATGCGAGACTGATCTCTCACTCTGAATTCTAAAATAATTGTTTTACCCAAGTTTTTCAAGATATTCAAACGTAATTGTCTAAAACAGTAGATATATCTGTTATTTTTTGGGGACGGGAGCACCTTAATTCTCATCTACAAATTTACAGACTTTTCCTTAAATTATTTAATATTAAAATAGTACTAAATATTCTTTAACGTTTTCTTGTATAATGTTAAAAATATCTAAACTGTAGAATGTATTGTAATGAACTTAGAATATCTAAACTGTAGAATGTATTATAATGAAATTATTTGCCTAAATATAAAAATAAAACCATTCCCTATTAGGCATCTGTCCGTCAAGTTGAGGCTGCCATTTTTGAAGATCAAACCGAAAAATATGCTGAGGAGGAGGGTGCAAAACATATTTTTCAGTTTCAATTTCATATGTAACGTTTTTGCCAAGAAAACACGACAAAACTAAAACAGCAAAAATCGTTTAAACACTTCAATTTTTCTTTAATTTTCAATTTGGCTTTTTTTGGCCTTTTTTTTTTTACCAAGAAATGTGACTTCGCTTTTGAATCTGGCCTTTTTGGGCCTTTTTTCCTGAAAAATTTGGCTTTAAACATTTATTTTAGTCTTGCAACCCTGAGCGGAAGTCAGACTTTCTTTTTGGGTTGGACGTCGACGAGTTAAGAGGTCACTTTCCCTGTGAGAGGAGGGGGGCCGACTTCTTCCTCATGCGAAAGAAAGATGTACAAAACGCGGATGACGCGACGGCGACTTCTTCCCCTCATGCAAGAGAATGTGACTTCTTCCCCCTCATGAAAGAGACAGTGTATGAAACGTGGACGATAAGAAAAGAAAACCTGCGAACTCGCTAGCTGAACTTTTCCCCGCCAAAAAGATTACCTCGAATTAATTACATCGTCAGCATACATACAAGAAAAAGAGATAAAAAGAAAAAAAGAGAGAAGAGAAAGACCAGTGAGTGTAAAATCTTTTCCCAAGCTGATAATTTAATTTTCCCTCATCCAAATTACGCTGTAAAACTCCTGCGCCTTTTCTAGTCTCACACAAAAACATGCGTTCACATCTCAAGCTATATTACTTGTCATATACATACGTGCATACAAATATATATACGTACATATATTCACGTTCGCGTATATACACTCACATTCACGTGTATACACACACACACACGCTAACGTACACGCATGTACTCACAGACGCGTACACATATGCACACATGGGCAACGTCACTTCCCCTTTCAAAGGAAATCCACGCACGCACAAAAGGAAACAACTATAAAAGCAAGAGGCAAGCTGTTTCCAGCCCTTTTTTTTTACCTGAACGGTTCGACGAACCAGCCGCCTTCCGAAAGGGAGGCGTGCACACCTCACGCCACTTGCTACTATGTGGGGCAAAAAGCCAACAGACAGTACGTACACTTTATACACTTTCTCTCTCCATGAACTGGATTGACATTCTCACTCTCTCGCTTTCTCTTTCTACGTGCCGGACGGCCATTTCTCGTTCCACTACATTACTCACTTCTCTTCCCACGCGCGAACAAATGATAGTGACCCGAACTTGAGATGACACACCTTTCCTTTTCTTTCTATACTACCAGTCCCGCAACAAACGATGGTTACACCCGCGTGGACATGAACATGTGTTATCCCTAAAACATTCATTCTTCAACAGTAAATAAACAACACATTTATTCTATCCAGCAATTGAGTTTTTGTTTCCTTCATTCCATTCGTTTCATTATTTTCTTTTGTAGCGAGTTAGGGTATTTATATCCCGGTCCGCAACACTCCTTCCCAAAGACTTTCACTCAGTTCATATGCGTAGATATATTTCAAATTCCATAACTCTGAATACATTTCTTTTTTCCTTCAATAAACCTATTTTTTTATCTTCAATAAACCTATTTTTGTATTATTTGGAAAAGTGTTTCTTGGGCGTTCTTTCTCGCGTTATTGTTGTGTTTGGTCTTCATGTCACCGTTTTATTAGTTTTTTTTTCACCCGCATCACATGTGCGATAAATACTTGGATTTTGCTTTCCGGCAAATTCCCTTTACCCCCACCCCCGTTTTTTGGTAACATGTTATAAAGATGAACGATATTTGCTTTTATCGTAAGTTTTTGTTACTTACTCTCCCCCTTTTATCGCATGTGTAACAATATATATATATATATATATATATATATATATATATATATATATATATATATATATATATATACTCGGGTTTTTTAATTCAAAAGTAATGGACTAGTGAATTCAACGAGGTTGTTAGATAGTGCTCAATAAAAAGAGCTGATAATACTTGTTTATTGTTATATAAACATGCTTACATCCCGCAGCGGGATGTGAGCATGTTTATATAACAATAAGCAAGTATATATATATATATATATTTTATAATTTTATAATTAAATAATATACACTCACATAATTTTATAATTTTATAATTAAATAATATACATTTTATAATTAAAGTTCTGTGTTTTAAGTTTTTTAACTCCAACTTTTAAAGAGTTCCTACCTAAAATAAAAATCCATTATTCATTGAACTTTTGAATCGTAAAGTCGCTGCCTGATGATATCTGTTGTTTGATTGAAACAAGTGGCTATTTGTAGCAGCGGGATGTGAGCATGTTTATATAACAATAAACAAGTATTATCAGCTCTTTTTATTGAGCACTATCTAACAACCTCGTTGAATTCATTAGTCCATTACTTTTGAATATAAAAATCCCCGAGTATATATATATATATATATATATATATATATATATATATATATATATATATATATATATATATATATATAAACATATATATATATAAACATATATATATATATATACACACATATATATATATAAACATATATATATAAACATATATATATATATATGTATATAAACACACACACACATATATATATATATATATATATATATATATATATATATATATATATATATATATATATATATATGTTATGAGAAAAATAGAAAAAACCGAATGAAATTATTAAAAAATCAACGTTTCGTCCTTATTTCAGAGGACATCTTCAGGATAATTGAAATAAAAAATAAAAATGTAAGAAAAGAAAAAGTCATAGATCGTGCGAAAAAGACAGTTCTTGAATCCTACCCATGTCGGGAAGGACAAACATATGTGTGCGTATGAGAAGGTTGGGTTGTTCGATGTCTTTTAAAAATGCGTTAAAATAAATATGTACATTTTTTCTTTTCTTCTGTAAACTTATTCATTTTGTTGAAATATTTAAGGAAAAACTGTTTAGCCAGGATCTGTTTTGATATTTTGTTCTTTGATTATTATTTTCCCTATGCTAGGGGTTAAATGGTAGAAGCCTTTTCTTTGCGTAATAGTATTAGTATTCAATATTAGTGCTGATTCTAAAAGTCTTCTTTTAGCTCTATCTATCACGTATTTAATAATTTTCGCTTGATCTAAATTAAATGAGTGATCGTGTTCTGCACAATGGCAAAAAAGTGCATTTAGGACGTTGCCATTCCTTATATCTCTTCTGTGCTCGTTAAGTCTTAATTTCAATTTTCGCTGTGTTTCACCTATGTACGCTTGTTGACAGTTGTTACATGGGATGGAATATATACCGGCATTGGATGTGAGGGTTTTGGGAGAGTGCTTGGTAGTTTTTAATGTCTGTTTTATGGTTGAGGAAGTTGTTTGTATCAAGTGAAAACCAAGTCTATTAATATACGTATATATATATATATATATGTATATATATATATATATGTTTATATATATATATATATATATGTTTATATATATATATGTTTATATATATACATATATATGTTTATATATATAAACAAATATATATATCTAAACATATATATATATATATATAAACATATATATATATATAAACATATATATATATAAACATATATATATATATATACATATATATACGTATATATATATACGAGAGGCGTGCAATAAGTAATGCTCCTGACCCACTTCAGTTGTCTGATCTAGCTGAAATTTTCCATGTACAAGGATTTATATCTCTACGCGTTATGTGGCAAATTACAGTTCTGAACTAATTGTGGTTTCTGTTTTACAGGTGTTTCAACTGAGTCAGGTGTGAATTGGAGCCTGTTGAATGTCGAGCAGTGATCCGGTTTTTGTATTTGAAAGGACGCACACCACAGGAAACTTTTGATGAAATGAAAGAAAATTATGGTGATAATGCCGCATCATATGACCTTGTAAAACGCTGGCATCGTGAATTCAAACATGGCTGGAAGTCTGTGGAAACAGCTTTCAGACCTGGTCGTCCCCCTTCTGCCATTGATGAGGCATCTGTCTGTAAAGTTGAGGCTGCCATTTTGGAAGATCAGCGCATTACTATTCGCCAAATAGTCCAAGATGTCAAGATTAGTACAGGGTTTGTGGAAACTATCATTCATGACCATTTGCATATGCATAAGGTATCTTCAAGGTTGATCACACCATTCCCAAAGCGAGAACGCATCGAGTGCTCGAGGATGAATTTGGAGATGTGCCAAAAAGATGAGTCAACGTTTTTCAAAATACTGATTACACAGGATGAAACCTGGGTCAATCACTATGATCCAGAGACCAGTCAATGCAGTGGAAGCACTTGCACTCACCACCTCCAAAGAAGGCAAGGGTGCAGCCCTCCGCTGGCAAGGTCATGCTCACAGTCTTCTGGGACCAAGACGGAGTAGTAATGACAAATTTCCTGGTAAAGGGTACCACAATTACAGGAGTCTATTATGCTTCACTTTTGAGGAAATTAAGGGAAGCTATCAAAATCAAGAGGCAGGGCAAGATCAGCAAAGGTACCCTCCTTCTGCAGGATAACGCTCCGGTCCACAACTCACATGTCGCCAGATCGAAAGCACGGGCATGTGATTAGGAAATCCTCCCCCATCCTCCCTACTCTCCTGACCTTGCACCCTCTGACTTTCACCTCTTCCCAGCCATGAAGTTGTTTTTGAAAGGAAAGCGTTTCCCAGATGATGCAGCCTTGATATCTGAAGTCACGTCGTGGTTGGAGGACCAACCTGGGTGTTCTACAAAAACGGTCTCCAGGTCTGCATCAAATGATGGGAGAAATGCATAACTCTGATTGGTTTCTATGTAGAGAAAGACTAATAACTGTGCCAAGTTTCGTTGCTCTACTGCGATGGAAAGTGGGCCAGGGGCAGTATTTATTGCACACTCCTCATATAAACAGGGTAACACAGCGTTGCCTGAAATAAATTTTTCTACAGCATCATATGCAATATCATATTAAGGAAAGTTGATATTAAAGTTGATATTAAAGTTGATATTAAAGTTGATATTAAAATTGATATTAAAATTGATATTAAAAGTTGATATTAAAGTCGATATTAAAAGTTGATATTAAAGTTGATATTAAAGTTGATATTAAAGTAGATATTAAAGTTGATACTAAAGTTGATATTTAAGTTGATATTAAAAGTTGATATTAAAGTTGATATTAAAATTGATATTAAAAGTTGATACTAAAGTTGATATTAAAGTTGATATTACAGTTGATATTAAAGTTGATATTAAAAGTTGATATTTAAGTTGATATTAAAATTGATATTAAAAGTTGATATTAAAGTCGATATTAAAAGTTGATATTAAAGTCGATATTAAAAGTTGATATTAAAGTAGATATTAAAGTTGATATTAAAGTTGATATTAAAGTTGATATTAAAGTAAATATTAAAGTTGATACTAAAGTTGATATTTAAGTTGATATTAAAAGTTGATATTAAAGTTGATATTAAAATTGATATTAAAAGTTGATATTAAAGTCGATATTAAAAGTTGATATTAAAGTCGATATTAAAAGTTGATATTAATGTCGATATTAAAATTAGATATTAAAGTTGATATTAAAGTTGATATTAAAGTCGATATTACAGTTTATATTAAAGTTGATATTAAAGTCGATATGAAAGTTGATATTAAAGTTGGCATTAAAGTTGATATTAAAATCGATATTAAAGTCGATATTAATGTTTATATTAAGGTGGTATTAAAGATTATACTATAGTCGATATTAAATTTTATATAAAAGTCGATATTAAAGTCAATATCAAAGTTGATATTAAAGTTGATATTTAAATCGACATTAAAGTCGATATTAAAGTTGTTATTAAAGTCGATATTAATGTGTATATAAAGGTGGTATTAAAGTTGGTATTAAAGTTGATATTAAAGTCGGTATCAAAGTCGATATTAAAGTTGATATTAAAGTTGTTGGAATTTTTTTTGTACCAATAATGGTGCATCCCCCCTGTTTGCATTTATTATTTTTTATCTGGTCCTTATATATGATTTTTTTATATTTTGTATCCATTATGATTTTTAGTTTCATATATTTTCGGTTTGCACGAAACTCCCTTTAATTTGGAGAAAAGGGAAATGCTAGCTCTGTGGTGACGTCACGAGCCCAGCGATTATTTCGTCCTCTTTTGAAATTCTGCTGACGTGGAGAGTGAACGTGTTCATTGCCCGGCGCTGAGAATGGAATTTTGAAGAGCCTCCTTCAAAGAAGTAAACCCTGCAAGAAGTTAATACCCGGCTGTGACGAGACAGACTTCTGGAAACTATTTACGTGACTACGGTTCTGCACGTATTTTAGGAGGAGTGAAATTAAAGAAAATACCCTTTTACGTGACAAGGAATTATGTAATTTCCTATCCGGACAAGCGACGAGGTCTTGCTCCTGTAATACATGTGTGTCCCTACGGTTTGCATGCAACATGGAGGGAAGGAAAATTCTAAAAGAACTTTAAACAAAAAAAAAAGAAAAAGGCACGTGCCTGACTGGCTTTCAATTGTGAGTACGCTCCTAAAATTCATTTTATATGCGAGTGTGATGAGGAGGTACTACTATTTTGTGCATTATTATTGTATTCGTTTATGGATACACACAAATTCTTTATAAGAACCAGTGTTGTTATTTTTTTCATTACATGTTACTTTTTTCATAATATGTTACTTTGGCGTTTCTTAAGTTTAATGCCCGCAAAGGGAAAAATTTGCAACTTATTGTAAATAAAGTTTCTTCTTCGTTTCAAATCAAGACCCTTAGATTTCATTTTTACCCCGTCCCTCTCTTTTATTTCATGCTTTTTTTCAGCTTAGTTACTTTAGCGTCGAATTTATCTGGAAGCAAGATAAATTCCGGCATTTTGCAAATTTTTCTTTCCTTATTTAAAAGTAGTTGGAAAATTTCTGCCTTTATT
This sequence comes from Euprymna scolopes, assembly GCF_053919585.1. Classification (NCBI taxonomy): domain Eukaryota; kingdom Metazoa; phylum Mollusca; class Cephalopoda; order Sepiida; family Sepiolidae; genus Euprymna; species Euprymna scolopes. The sequence continues at coordinate 141,865,673 of NC_136489.1, forward strand.
TGTGGGCATTTTGCAAATTGTTTTCCGACATTTTGCGAATTTTTCTTTGTTTAAGGGTAGTTGGAAAATTTCTGCTTTTATTTGAAAGCATTGGGGAAATTTTGTCCCCATATTAAATGCAGTTTGCGAATTTATTATTCCGTTTTTCGGAACGCTTTGAATGTGAAGTATATTCCCTTTTCATCGAGATACGGTAATTCTCTTTGGGTAAATGCATTTTGCAAACTTTTTCTATTAAATACATTTAGCCATTTTTTGTCCCTTATTGTGTACCATTTTCTAATCGAGATACGCTTTAATTCATTTTCTTTCAAGTTAGGATTGAATTTAGCCTCTTGAAATTTCTGTTAACTTCCCTTCCTGACAGTATCAACGTCACTTAGATTCGTTCGCCTACTGTGAATTTCTTCCGTTATTTCCATATTTATTTTCCCTTATTTAGAAGCATTTAAATAAGTCTACTCCTTTTATTTATTTTTTTTATTATGCAAATTCATGTTTCTTATTTCAGAATACTTTTCAAACTAAGTGGTCAGTTATTTCAAATAATTACGGCTTTTATTTGAAGGCATTATGTAAATTCATGTTTCTTATTTCAGAATACTCTTCAAATTAAGTGGTCAGTTATTTCAAATAGTTACGGCTTTTATTTGAAGGCATTATGTAAATTCATGTTTCTTATTTCAGAATACTCTTCAAATTAAGTGGTCAGTTATTTCAAATAGTTACGGCTTTTATTTGAAGGCATTATGTAAATTCATGTTTCTTATTTCAGAATACTCTTCAAATTAAGTGGTCAGTTATTTCAAATAGTTACGGCTTTTATTTGAAGGCATTATGTAACTTCATGTTTCTTATTTCAGAATACTCTTCAAATTAAGTGGTCAGTTATTTCAAATAGTTACGGCTTTTACTTGAAGGCATTATGTAAATTCATGTTTCTTATTTCAGAATACTCTTCAAATTAAGTGGTCAGTTATTTCAAATAGTTACGGCTTTTATTTGAAGGCATTATGTAACTTCATGTTTCTTATTTCAGAATACTCTTCAAATTAAGTGGTCAGTTATTTCAAATAGTTACGGCTTTTACTTGAAGGCATTATGTAAATTCATGTTTCTTATTTCAGAATACTCTTCAAATTAAGTGGTCAGTTATTTCAAATAATTACGGCTTTTATTTGAAGGCATTATGTAAATTCATGTTTCTTATTTCAGAATACTCTTCAAATTAAGTGGTCAGTTATTTCAAATAATTACGGCTTTTATTTGAAGGCATTATGTAAATTCATGTTTCTTATTTCAGAATACTCTTCAACCCAAGTGGTCAGTTATTTCAAATAGTTACGGCTTTTATTTGAAGGCATTATGTAAATTCATGTTTCTTATTTCAGAATACTCTTCAAATTAAGTGGTCAGTTATTTCAAATAATTACGGCTTTTATTTGAAGGCATTATGTAAATTCATGTTTCTTATTTCAGAATACTTTTAAAACAAAGTGGTCAGTTATTTCAAATATTTACGGCTTTTATTTGAAGGCATTATGTAAATTCATGTTTCTTATTTCAGAATAATCTTCAAATTAAGTGGTCAGTTATTTCAAATAGTTACGGCTTTTATTTGAAGGCATTATGTAAATTCATGTTTCTTATTTCAGAATACTCTTCAAATTAAGTGGTCAGTTATTTCAAATAATTACGGCTTTTATTTGAAGGCATTATGTAAATTCATGTTTCTTATTTCAGAATACTCTTCAAATTAAGTGGTCAGTTATTTCAAATAATTACGGCTTTTATTTGAAGGCATTATGTAAATTCATGTTTCTTATTTCAGAATACTCTTCAAATTAAGTGGTCAGTTATTTCAAATAATTACGGCTTTTATTTGAAGGCATTATGTAAATTCATGTTTCTTATTTCAGAATACTCTTCAAATTAAGTGGTCAGTTATTTCAAATAATTACGGCTTTTATTTGAAGGCATTATGTAAATTCATGTTTCTTATTTCAGAATACTCTTCAAATTAAGTGGTCAGTTATTTCAAATAATTACGGCTTTTATTTGAAGGCATTATGTAAATTCATGTTTCTTATTTCAGAATACTCTTCAAATTAAGTGGTCAGTTAATTCAAATAATTACGGCTTTTATTTGAAGGCATTATGTAACTTCATGTTTCTTATTTCAGAATACTCTTCAAATTAAGTGGTCAGTTATTTCAAATAATTACGGCTTTTATTTGAAGGCATTATGTAAATTCATGTTTCTTATTTCAGAATACTCTTCAAATTAAGTGGTCAGTTATTTCAAATAATTACGGCTTTTATTTGAAAGCATTATGTAACTTCATGTTTCTTATTTCAGAATACTCTTCAAATTAAGTGGTCAGTTATTTCAAATAATTACGGCTTTTATTTGAAGGCATTATGTAAATTCATGTTTCTTATTTCAGAATACTCTTCAAATTAAGTGGTCAGTTATTTCAAATAATTACGGCTTTTATTTGAAGGCATTATGTAAATTCATGTTTCTTATTTCAGAATACTCTTCAAATTAAGTGGTCAGTTATTTCAAATAATTACGGCTTTTATTTGAAGGCATTATGTAAATTCATGTTTCTTATTTCAGAATACTCTTCAAATTAAGTGGTCAGTTATTTCAAATAATTACGGCTTTTATTTGAAGGCATTATGTAACTTCATGTTTCTTATTTCAGAATACTCTTCAAATTAAGTGGTCAGTTATTTCAAATAATTACGGCTTTTATTTGAAGGCATTATGTAAATTCATGTTTCTTATTTCAGAATACTCTTCAAATTAAGTGGTCAGTTATTTCAAATAATTACGGCTTTTATTTGAAGGCATTATGTAAATTCATGTTTCTTATTTCAGAATACTCTTCAAATTAAGTGGTCAGTTATTTCAAATAATTACGGCTTTTATTTGAAGGCATTATGTAAATTCATGTTTCTTATTTCAGAATACTCTTCAAATTAAGTGGTCAGTTATTTCAAATAATTACGGCTTTTATTTGAAGGCATTATGTAAATTCATGTTTCTTATTTCAGAATACTCTTACAATTAAGTGGTCAGTTATTTCAAATAATTACGGCTTTTATTTGAAGGCATTATGTAAATTCATGTTTCTTATTTCAGAATACTCTTCAAATTAAGTGGTCAGTTATTTCAAATAATTACGGCTTTTATTTGAAGGCATTATGTAAATTCATGTTTCTTATTTCAGAATACTCTTCAAATTAAGTGGTCAGTTATTTCAAATAATTACGGCTTTTATTTGAAGGCATTATGTAAATTCATGTTTCTTATTTCAGAATACTCTTCAAATTAAGTGGTCAGTTAATTCAAATAATTACGGCTTTTATTTGAAGGCATTATGTAACTTCATGTTTCTTATTTCAGAATACTCTTCAAATTAAGTGGTCAGTTATTTCAAATAATTACGGCTTTTATTTGAAGGCATTATGTAACTTCATGTTTCTTATTTCAGAATACTCTTCAAATTAAGTGGTCAGTTATTTCAAATAGCTACGGCTTTTATTTGAAGGCATTATGTAAATTCATGTTTCTTATTTCAGAATACTCTTCAAATTAAGTGGTCAGTTAATTCAAATAATTACGGCTTTTATTTGAAGGCATTATGTAACTTCATGTTTCTTATTTCAGAATACTCTTCAAATTAAGTGGTCAGTTATTTCAAATAATTACGGCTTTTATTTGAAGGCATTATGTAAATTCATGTTTCTTATTTCAGAATACTCTTCAAATTAAGTGGTCAGTTATTTCAAATAATTACGGCTTTTATTTGAAGGCATTATGTAAATTCATGTTTCTTATTTCAGAATACTCTTCAAATTAAGTGGTCAGTTATTTCAAATAGCTACGGCTTTTATTTGAAGGCATTATGTAAATTCATGTTTCTTATTTCAGAATACTCTTCAAATTAAGTGGTCAGTTATTTCAAATAGCTACGGCTTTTATTTGAAGGCATTATGTAAATTCATGTTTCTTATTTCAGAATACTCTTCAAATTAAGTGGTCAGTTATTTCAAATAGCTACGGCTTTTATTTGAAGGCATTATGTAAATTCATGTTTCTTATTTCAGAATACTCTTCAAATTAAGTGGTCAGTTATTTCAAATAGTTACGGCTTTTATTTGAAGGCATTATGTAAATTCATGTTTCTTATTTCAGAATACTCTTCAAATTAAGTGGTCAGTTATTTCAAATAATTACGGCTTTTATTTGAAGGCATTATGTAAATTCATGTTTCTTATTTCAGAATACTCTTCAAATTAAGTGGTCAGTTATTTCAAATAATTACGGCTTTTATTTGAAGGCATTATGTAAATTCATGTTTCTTATTTCAGAATACTTTTAAAACAAAGTGGTCAGTTATTTCAAATATTTACGGCTTTTATTTGAAGGCATTATGTAAATTCATGTTTCTTATTTCAGAATACTCTTCAAATTAAGTGGTCAGTTATTTCAAATAGTTACGGCTTTTATTTGAAGGCATTATGTAAATTCATGTTTCTTATTTCAGAATACTCTTCAAATTAAGTGGTCAGTTATTTCAAATAATTACGGCTTTTATTTGAAGGCATTATGTAAATTCATGTTTCTTATTTCAGAATACTCTTCAAATTAAGTGGTCAGTTATTTCAAATAATTACGGCTTTTATTTGAAGGCATTATGTAAATTCATGTTTCTTATTTCAGAATACTCTTCAAATTAAGTGGTCAGTTATTTCAAATAATTACGGCTTTTATTTGAAAGCATTATGTAACTTCATGTTTCTTATTTCAGAATACTCTTCAAATTAAGTGGTCAGTTATTTCAAATAATTACGGCTTTTATTTGAAGGCATTATGTAAATTCATGTTTCTTATTTCAGAATACTCTTCAAATTAAGTGGTCAGTTATTTCAAATAATTACGGCTTTTATTTGAAGGCATTATGTAAATTCATGTTTCTTATTTCAGAATACTCTTCAAATTAAGTGGTCAGTTAATTCAAATAATTACGGCTTTTATTTGAAGGCATTATGTAACTTCATGTTTCTTATTTCAGAATACTCTTCAAATTAAGTGGTCAGTTATTTCAAATAATTACGGCTTTTATTTGAAGGCATTATGTAACTTCATGTTTCTTATTTCAGAATACTCTTCAAATTAAGTGGTCAGTTATTTCAAATAGCTACGGCTTTTATTTGAAGGCATTATGTAAATTCATGTTTCTTATTTCAGAATACTCTTCAAATTAAGTGGTCAGTTAATTCAAATAATTACGGCTTTTATTTGAAGGCATTATGTAACTTCATGTTTCTTATTTCAGAATACTCTTCAAATTAAGTGGTCAGTTATTTCAAATAATTACGGCTTTTATTTGAAGGCATTATGTAAATTCATGTTTCTTATTTCAGAATACTCTTCAAATTAAGTGGTCAGTTATTTCAAATAATTACGGCTTTTATTTGAAGGCATTATGTAAATTCATGTTTCTTATTTCAGAATACTCTTCAAATTAAGTGGTCAGTTATTTCAAATAGCTACGGCTTTTATTTGAAGGCATTATGTAAATTCATGTTTCTTATTTCAGAATACTCTTCAAATTAAGTGGTCAGTTATTTCAAATAGCTACGGCTTTTATTTGAAGGCATTATGTAAATTCATGTTTCTTATTTCAGAATACTCTTCAAATTAAGTGGTCAGTTATTTCAAATAGCTACGGCTTTTATTTGAAGGCATTATGTAAATTCATGTTTCTTATTTCAGAATACTCTTCAAATTAAGTGGTCAGTTATTTCAAATAGTTACGGCTTTTATTTGAAGGCATTATGTAAATTCATGTTTCTTATTTCAGAATACTCTTCAAATTAAGTGGTCAGTTATTTCAAATAATTACGGCTTTTATTTGAAGGCATTATGTAAATTCATGTTTCTTATTTCAGAATACTCTTCAAATTAAGTGGTCAGTTATTTCAAATAATTACGGCTTTTATTTGAAGGCATTATGTAAATTCATGTTTCTTATTTCAGAATACTTTTAAAACAAAGTGGTCAGTTATTTCAAATATTTACGGCTTTTATTTGAAGGCATTATGTAAATTCATGTTTCTTATTTCAGAATAATCTTCAAATTAAGTGGTCAGTTATTTCAAATAGTTACGGCTTTTATTTGAAGGCATTATGTAAATTCATGTTTCTTATTTCAGAATACTCTTCAAATTAAGTGGTCAGTTATTTCAAATAATTACGGCTTTTATTTGAAGGCATTATGTAAATTCATGTTTCTTATTTCAGAATACTCTTCAAATTAAGTGGTCAGTTATTTCAAATAATTACGGCTTTTATTTGAAGGCATTATGTAAATTCATGTTTCTTATTTCAGAATACTCTTCAAATTAAGTGGTCAGTTATTTCAAATAATTACGGCTTTTATTTGAAGGCATTATGTAAATGCATGTTTCTTATTTCAGAATACTCTTCAAATTAAGTGGTCAGTTATTTCAAATAATTACGGCTTTTATTTGAAGGCATTATGTAAATTCATGTTTCTTATTTCAGAATACTCTTCAAATTAAGTGGTCAGTTATTTCAAATAATTACGGCTTTTATTTGAAGGCATTATGTAAATTCATGTTTCTTATTTCAGAATACTCTTCAAATTAAGTGGTCAGTTAATTCAAATAATTACGGCTTTTATTTGAAGGCATTATGTAACTTCATGTTTCTTATTTCAGAATACTCTTCAAATTAAGTGGTCAGTTATTTCAAATAATTACGGCTTTTATTTGAAGGCATTATGTAACTTCATGTTTCTTATTTCAGAATACTCTTCAAATTAAGTGGTCAGTTATTTCAAATAGCTACGGCTTTTATTTGAAGGCATTATGTAAATTCATGTTTCTTATTTCAGAATACTCTTCAAATTAAGTGGTCAGTTAATTCAAATAATTACGGCTTTTATTTGAAGGCATTATGTAACTTCATGTTTCTTATTTCAGAATACTCTTCAAATTAAGTGGTCAGTTATTTCAAATAATTACGGCTTTTATTTGAAGGCATTATGTAAATTCATGTTTCTTATTTCAGAATACTCTTCAAATTAAGTGGTCAGTTATTTCAAATAATTACGGCTTTTATTTGAAGGCATTATGTAAATTCATGTTTCTTATTTCAGAATACTCTTCAAATTAAGTGGTCAGTTATTTCAAATAGCTACGGCTTTTATTTGAAGGCATTATGTAAATTCATGTTTCTTATTTCAGAATACTCTTCAAATTAAGTGGTCAGTTATTTCAAATAGCTACGGCTTTTATTTGAAGGCATTATGTAAATTCATGTTTCTTATTTCAGAATACTCTTCAAATTAAGTGGTCAGTTATTTCAAATAGCTACGGCTTTTATTTGAAGGCATTATGTAAATTCATGTTTCTTATTTCAGAATACTCTTCAAATTAAGTGGTCAGTTATTTCAAATAGTTACGGCTTTTATTTGAAGGCATTATGTAAATTCATGTTTCTTATTTCAGAATACTCTTCAAATTAAGTGGTCAGTTATTTCAAATAATTACGGCTTTTATTTGAAGGCATTATGTAAATTCATGTTTCTTATTTCAGAATACTCTTCAAATTAAGTGGTCAGTTATTTCAAATAATTACGGCTTTTATTTGAAGGCATTATGTAAATTCATGTTTCTTATTTCAGAATACTTTTAAAACAAAGTGGTCAGTTATTTCAAATATTTACGGCTTTTATTTGAAGGCATTATGTAAATTCATGTTTCTTATTTCAGAATAATCTTCAAATTAAGTGGTCAGTTATTTCAAATAATTACGGCTTTTATTTGAAGGCATTATGTAAATTCATGTTTCTTATTTCAGAATACTCTTCAAATTAAGTGGTCAGTTATTTCAAATAATTACGGCTTTTATTTGAAGGCATTATGTAAATTCATGTTTCTTATTTCAGAATACTCTTCAAATTAAGTGGTCAGTTATTTCAAATAATTACGGCTTTTATTTGAAGGCATTATGTAAATTCATGTTTCTTATTTCAGAATACTCTTCAAATTAAGTGGTCAGTTATTTCAAATAATTACGGCTTTTATTTGAAGGCATTATGTAAATTCATGTTTCTTATTTCAGAATACTCTTCAAATTAAGTGGTCAGTTATTTCAAATAATTACGGCTTTTATTTGAAGGCATTATGTAAATTCATGTTTCTTATTTCAGAATACTCTTCAAATTAAGTGGTCAGTTATTTCAAATAATTACGGCTTTTATTTGAAGGCATTATGTAAATTCATGTTTCTTATTTCAGAATACTCTTCAAATTAAGTGGTCAGTTAATTCAAATAATTACGGCTTTTATTTGAAGGCATTATGTAACTTCATGTTTCTTATTTCAGAATACTCTTCAAATTAAGTGGTCAGTTATTTCAAATAATTACGGCTTTTATTTGAAAGCATTATGTAACTTCATGTTTCTTATTTCAGAATACTCTTCAAATTAAGTGGTCAGTTATTTCAAATAATTACGGCTTTTATTTGAAGGCATTATGTAAATTCATGTTTCTTATTTCAGAATACTCTTCAAATTAAGTGGTCAGTTATTTCAAATAATTACGGCTTTTATTTGAAGGCATTATGTAAATTCATGTTTCTTATTTCAGAATACTCTTCAAATTAAGTGGTCAGTTAATTCAAATAATTACGGCTTTTATTTGAAGGCATTATGTAACTTCATGTTTCTTATTTCAGAATACTCTTCAAATTAAGTGGTCAGTTATTTCAAATAATTACGGCTTTTATTTGAAGGCATTATGTAACTTCATGTTTCTTATTTCAGAATACTCTTCAAATTAAGTGGTCAGTTATTTCAAATAGCTACGGCTTTTATTTGAAGGCATTATGTAAATTCATGTTTCTTATTTCAGAATACTCTTCAAATTAAGTGGTCAGTTAATTCAAATAATTACGGCTTTTATTTGAAGGCATTATGTAACTTCATGTTTCTTATTTCAGAATACTCTTCAAATTAAGTGGTCAGTTATTTCAAATAATTACGGCTTTTATTTGAAGGCATTATGTAAATTCATGTTTCTTATTTCAGAATACTCTTCAAATTAAGTGGTCAGTTATTTCAAATAATTACGGCTTTTATTTGAAGGCATTATGTAAATTCATGTTTCTTATTTCAGAATACTCTTCAAATTAAGTGGTCAGTTATTTCAAATAGCTACAGCTTTTATTTGAAGGCATTATGTAAATTCATGTTTCTTATTTCAGAATACTCTTCAAATTAAGTGGTCAGTTATTTCAAATAGCTACGGCTTTTATTTGAAGGCATTATGTAAATTCATGTTTCTTATTTCAGAATACTCTTCAAATTAAGTGGTCAGTTATTTCAAATAATTACGTCTTTTATTTGAAGGCATTATGTAAATTCATGTTTCTTATTTCAGAATACTCTTCAAATTAAGTGGTCAGTTAATTCAAATAATTACGGCTTTTATTTGAAGGCATTATGTAACTTCATGTTTCTTATTTCAGAATACTCTTCAAATTAAGTGGTCAGTTATTTCAAATAGCTACGGCTTTTATTTGAAGGCATTATGTAAATTCATGTTTCTTATTTCAGAATACTCTTCAAATTAAGTGGTCAGTTAATTCAAATAATTACGGCTTTTATTTGAAGGCATTATGTAAATTCATGTTTCTTATTTCAGAATACTCTTCAAATTAAGTGGTCAGTTATTTCAAATAGCTACGGCTTTTATTTGAAGGCATTATGTAAATTCATGTTTCTTATTTCAGAATACTCTTCAAATTAAGTGGTCAGTTATTTCAAATAATTACGTCTTTTATTTGAAGGCATTATGTAAATTCATGTTTCTTATTTCAGAATACTCTTCAAATTAAGTGGTCAGTTAATTCAAATAATTACGGCTTTTATTTGAAGGCATTATGTAACTTCATGTTTCTTATTTCAGAATACTCTTCAAATTAAGTGGTCAGTTATTTCAAATAATTACGGCTTTTATTTGAAGGCATTATGTAAATTCATGTTTCTTATTTCAGAATACTCTTCAAATTAAGTGGTCAGTTATTTCAAATAATTACGGCTTTTATTTGAAGGCATTATGTAAATTCATGTTTCTTATTTCAGAATACTCTTCAAATTAAGTGGTCAGTTATTTCAAATAGCTACGGCTTTTATTTGAAGGCATTATGTAAATTCATGTTTCTTATTTCAGAATACTCTTCAAATTAAGTGGTCAGTTATTTCAAATAATTACGTCTTTTATTTGAAGGCATTATGTAAAGTCATGTTTCTTATTTCAGAATACTCTTCAAATTAAGTGGTCAGTTATTTCAAATAATTACGGCTTTTATTTGAAGGCATTATGTAAATTCATGTTTCTTATTTCAGAATACTCTTCAAATTAAGTGGTCAGTTATTTCAAATAATTACGGCTTTTATTTGAAGGCATTATGTAAATTCATGTTTCTTATTTCAGAATACTCTTCAAATTAAGTGGTCAGTTATTTCAAATAATTACGGCTTTTATTTGAAGGCATTATGTAACTTCATGTTTCTTATTTCAGAATACTCTTCAAATTAAGTGGTCAGTTATTTCAAATAATTACGGCTTTTATTTGAAGGCATTATGTAAATTCATGTTTCTTATTTCAGAATACTCTTCAAATTAAGTGGTCAGTTAATTCAAATAATTACGGCTTTTATTTGAAGGCATTATGTAAATTCATGTTTCTTATTTCAGAATACTCTTCAAATTAAGTGGTCAGTTAATTCAAATAATTACGGCTTTTATTTGAAGGCATTATGTAAATTCATGTTTCTTATTTCAGAATACTCTTCAAATTAAGTGGTCAGTTAATTCAAATAATTACGGCTTTTATTTGAAGGCATTATGTAAATTCATGTTTCTTATTTCAGAATACTCTTCAAATTAAGTGGTCAGTTATTTCAAATAATTACGGCTTTTATTTGAAGGCATTATGTAAATTCATGTTTCTTATTTCAGAATACTCTTCAAATTAAGTGGTCAGTTATTTCAAATAATTACGGCTTTTATTTGAAGGCATTATGTAACTTCATGTTTCTTATTTCAGAATAATCTTCAAATTAAGTGGTCAGTTATTTCAAATAATTACGGCTTTTATTTGAAGGCATTATGTAAATTCATGTTTCTTATTTCAGAATACTCTTCAAATTAAGTGGTCAGTTAATTCAAATAATTACGGCTTTTATTTGAAGGCATTATGTAAATTCATGTTTCTTATTTCAGAATACTCTTCAAATTAAGTGGTCAGTTAATTCAAATAATTACGGCTTTTATTTGAAGGCATTATGTAAATTCATGTTTCTTATTTCAGAATACTCTTCAAATTAAGTGGTCAGTTAATTCAAATAATTACGGCTTTTATTTGAAGGCATTATGTAAATTCATGTTTCTTATTTCAGAATACTCTTCAAATTAAGTGGTCAGTTATTTCAAATAATTACGGCTTTTATTTGAAGGCATTATGTAAATTCATGTTTCTTATTTCAGAATACTCTTCAAATTAAGTGGTCAGTTATTTCAAATAATTACGGCTTTTATTTGAAGGCATTATGTAACTTCATGTTTCTTATTTCAGAATACTCTTCAAATTAAGTGGTCAGTTATTTCAAATAGCTACGGCTTTTATTTGAAGGCATTATGTAAATTCATGTTTCTTATTTCAGAATACTCTTCAAATTAAGTGGTCAGTTATTTCAAATAATTACGGCTTTTATTTGAAGGCATTATGTAACTTCATGTTTCTTATTTCAGAATACTCTTCAAATTAAGTGGTCAGTTATTTCAAATAATTACGGCTTTTATTTGAAGGCATTATGTAAATTCATGTTTCTTATTTCAGAATACTCTTCAAATTAAGTGGTCAGTTATTTCAAATAGCTACGGCTTTTATTTGAAGGCATTATGTAAATTCATGTTTCTTATTTCAGAATACTCTTCAAATTAAGTGGTCAGTTATTTCAAATAATTACGTCTTTTATTTGAAGGCATTATGTAAAGTCATGTTTCTTATTTCAGAATACTCTTCAAATTAAGTGGTCAGTTATTTCAAATAGTTACGGCTTTTATTTGAAGGCATTATGTAAATTCATGTTTCTTATTTCAGAATACTCTTCAAATAAAGTGGTCAGTTATTTCAAATAATTACGGCTTTTATTTGAAGGCATTATGTAAATTCATGTTTCTTATTTCAGAATACTCTTCAAATTAAGTGGTCAGTTATTTCAAATAGTTACGGCTTTTATTTGAAGGCATTATGTAAATTCATGTTTCTTAAGTCGATATGTTAGTTGATATATCGATATTAAAGTTGATATTAAAGTTGATATTAAAGTTGATATTAAAGTTGATATTAAAGCTGATATTAAAGCTGATATTAAAGTTGATATTAAAGTTGATATAAAAGTCGATATTAAAGTTGATATTGAAATTGATATTAAACTCGGTATTAAAATTGATATTAAAGTTGATATTAAATTTGTTATTAAAGTCGATATTAAAGTGTATAGTGAAGTTGATATTATTTATATATTAAAGTTGATATTAAAGTCGATATAAAGTTGATATTAAATCGATATTAAAGTCGATATTAGTCGGTATAAAGGTTTATATAAATGTCGATATTAAAGTCGATATTACCGTTGATATTATGTCGATATTAAAGTTCATTTAATATCAACTTTAATAAGTTGATATTAAAGTTGATATTGAAGTCGATATTTATGCTGAGATAAAGGTCGTAGTTTAGTTGATATTAAAGTCGATATTAAAGTTGATATTAAAGTTGATATTAAAGTCGATATTAAATTTATATTAAAGTGTATATTAACGTTGATACAAAAGCTGATATTAAAGTCGATATTAAAGTTAATGTTACAGTCGATATTAAAATTGATATTAAAGGTGATATTAAAATTAATATTAAAGTTTATATTAAAGTTGATATTAAAGTGGATATTAAAGTTGATTTTATGTTGATATGTAAGTTGATATTAAAGTTGATAATAAAGTTGATATTAAAGTGTATATAGAAGTTAATATTAAAGTCGATATTTAAGTCGATATGAAAGTTGATATTGAGGTCGATATTAAAATTGATATTAAAGTTTATATGACAGTTGATATTAAAGTCGATATTAAGTTAATATTAAAGTCGATATTAAAGTCGATATTAAATTAGTTATTAAAGTTGATATTAAAGTCGATATTAAAGGGCATATTTACGTTGATATTATATCGATATTGAAGTTGATATTAAAGTTGATATTAAAGTTGATCTTAAAGCTAATATAATAGTCGATATAAAATTTTATATAAAAGTCGATATTAAAGTCGATATTAAATTTTATATAAAAGTCGATATTAAAGTCGATATCAATGTTGATATTAAAATTGATATTTAAATCGATATTAAAGTCGATATTAAAGTTGACATTTAAGTCGATATTAATTTTGATATAAAGGTGGTATTAAAGTTGATATGTAAGTTGATACTAAAGTTGATATTAATGGATATTAAAGTTGATTTTAAAGTTCGTATTAAAGTCGGTATTAAAGTCTATATTAAAGTTGATATTAAAGTTGACATTAAAATCGATATTAAAGTCGATATTAAAGTTGAATTATGCCGATGCTAAAGTTTATATTAAAGTTGATATTAAAGTTTATAATAAAGTTAATATTAAAGTTGATATTAATAACAACTTTAATATTCATTTTCATATCAACTTTAATATCGACTTTAATATCAACTTTAATATCGACTTCATATAAACGTTAATATCGACTATAATATCAACTTTAATATCGACTTTATATACACTTCAATATCAACTTGCATATCAACTTTAATATCAACTTTTGTATCCATTTTGATATCAACATTATATCACATTTTATATCCACTTTAGTATCGAATTTAATATCGACTTCAATATGGACGATAATATAAACTTTACTATTAATGTCGACTGTAATATAAACTTTAATATCGACTTTAATATCAACTTTAATATTAACTTTAGTATATACTTTAATATCGATTTCAATATCAACTTTAACATCGACTTTAGTATCAACTTTAATATCCACTTTAATATCAACTTTAATATCGACTTTCATATCAACTTCAATATGGATTTAATATCAACTTTAATGTCAACTTTGATATCAACTTTAATATCAACTTTAATATCGACTTTAATATCGACTTTAATCTCAGCTTAAAGTCGATAAGGAGGTCGATATTAAAGTCGATATTAAAATTTATATTCTTGTGGTATTAAAGTTTATATTTATATCGATATTAAAGTTGATATTAAAGTCGATATTAAAGTATATATTAAAGTTAATATTAAAGTTGATATTAAAGTCGATAATAAAGTTTATATTAAAGTTGATATTAAAGTTGATATTAACATCCATATTGAAGTCGATATTAAATTCGATATTAAAGTGGATATTAAATTTGATATTATGTTGATATTAAAATTGATACAAAAGTTGATAGTAAAGTTGATATAAAAGTGGATATTAGAGTGTATATAAAGTCGATATTAAAGTTGATATTATAGTCGATAATGTCCATATTAAAGTTGATATCAAAGTCAATATTAAAGTTTATATTAAAGCTGATATTAAAGTCGATATTAAAGTTGATATTTAAGGCGATATTTACATTGATATTAAAGTTTATACTGAAGTTGATATTATAGTGCATATTTAAGTTGATATTATGTTGATATTAAAGTTTATATTAACGTTGATAATAAAGTGGATATTAAAGTTTATTTTAAAGTCGATATTAAAGTTTATATTAACGTCGATATTAATATTTATGTGAAAGTTGATATAAAAATCGATATTAAAGTTGATATTCAAGTCGATATTAAAGTTGATATTAAAGTGTATATGGAAGCTGATATTAAAGTCGATATTAAAGGTGATATTAAAGCTGATATTAAAGTCGATATTAATGCCGATACTAAAGTCGATATTAAAGTTGATAATAAAGGTTATATGACAGTTGATATTAAAGTGGATATTAAAGTCGATATTTAAGTTGATATTTAAGTTGATATTAAAGTTGATATTAAAGCTGATATTAAAGTCGATATTAAAATTTATATAAAAGTCGATATTAAAGTCGATATCAAAGTTGATATTAAAGTTGATATTAAAGTTGATATTAAAGTTGATATTTAAGTCGATACTCAAGTTGATATAAAAGTCGATATTAATGTTGATATAAAGGTGATATAAAAGTTGATATTAAAGTTGATATTATAGTCGATACTCAAGTTGATATTAAAGTCGATATTGTGTCGATATTAAAGTTGATATTGAAGTTGATATTAAAGATGATATATTAAAGTTGATATTAAAGTTTATATTAAAATGTATATGAAAGTTGATATTAAAGTCGGTATTAAAGTCAATATTAAAGTCGATTGATATGAAAGTTGATATTAAAGTCGATATTTAAGTTGATATTAAAGTCGATATGAGACTTGATATCAAAGTCGATATAAAGTTGATATTAAAGCTGATATTAAAGTCGATATTAAAGTTTATATAAAAGTCGATATTAAAGTCGATATCAAAGTTGATATTAAAATTGATATTTAAAACGATATTAAGGTCGATATTAAAGTTGATATTAAAGTCGATATTAATGTTGATATAAAGGTGGTATTAAAGTTGATATTAAATGTAGTATTAAAGTTGATATTAAGTCGATATTAAAGTTTATATTAAGTCGATATTAAAGTTGATATTAAATTGGATATTAAAGTCGGTATTACAGTCGATATTAAAGTTGATATTAAAGTTGGTATTAAAGTTGATATTAAAGTCGATATTAAAATCGATATTAAAGTCGATATTAAAATTGATATTATGTCGATATTAAAGTGGATATTGAAGGTGATATTAAAGTTGATATTAAAGTTTATATTAAAGTTGATATTCATGTTGATTTTAATATCGACTTTCATATCAACTTTAATATCAACTTTAATATAAACTTTAATATCGACATAATATACAAGTTAATATCCACTTTAATATCGATTTTTATATCAACTTTAATATCGACTTCAATATCAACTTTAATATTAACTTTAATATCAACTGTAATATCGATTTAATATGAACTTTAATATCAACTTTAATATCGATTGTAATATCGACTTTAATATCAACTTCAATATCGACTTTGATATCAGCTTTAATATCAACTTTAATATCAACTTTAATACTGACTGTAATATAACTTTAATATCGACTGTAATATAAAATTTAATATCGACTTTAATATCAACTTTATTTTCAACTTTAATATCATCTTTAATATCATCTTTAATATCAACTTAAATATCAACTTTAATATCAACATTAATACTACCTTCATATAAACTTTAATATCGACTATAATATCGATTTAATATCGACTTTAATGTCAACTTTAATATTAACTTTAATATCAACTTTAATATCAACTTTAATATCCACTTTAATATAAACTTTTATTTCGACTTTAATTTCAACTGTAATAATCAACTTTACTATCAAGTTTAATATTAACCTTAATATCGACTTTAATATCGACTTTAATATCGACTTTAATATAAACTGTAATATTTACTTTAATATCAACTCTAATACCACCTTCATATAAACAATAATATTGACTTTAATATCAACTTTGATATCGAGTATAATATCAACTTTAATAGCAACTTGTATATCAACTTAGTATACATTTTAATATCAACATAATATCAACTTTAATATCCACTTTCGTATTAAATTTAATATCGATTTCAATATCAACTTTTATTTCGACTTTTATATCAACTTAAACATCAACTTTAATATTAATTTTATTATCGACTTTAATATCGACTTCAATATCAACTTCAGTATCAGTTTTATTATCGACTTTAATATAAACTTTAATATCAACCTTAATATAATTTAATATCGACTTTAAGATCGACTTTTATATCGAGTTTAATATCAACTTTCATATCGACTTTAATATCAACTTTAATATCAACTTTAATATCGACTTTAATGTCAACTTTAATATCAAGTTTTATATCAACTTTAATATCTACTTTAATATCAATTTTAATATCCACTTTAATATCAACTTTAATATCGACTTTAATATCAACTTTAATATGGACTTTAATGTCAACTTTACTGTCAACTTTAATATTAACTTTAATATCGACATAAAGTCGATATTATACTCGATATTAAAGTTGATATTACAGTCGATATTAAAGTCGATATTCAAGTTGATATTAAAGTTGATATTAAAGTCGATATGTAAGTCTATATTAAACTCGATATTACATATGATATTAATGTCGGTATTAAAGTCCATATTAAAGTCGATATTAAAGTTGATGTTGCAGTTGATATTAAAGTCGATATTAAAGTCTATAGTTATGTTGATATTAAAATTGATATTAAAGTCGATATTAAAGTTTATATTAAAGTTGATATTGAAGTCGATATTTAATTTGATATTAAAGTTGATATTAAAGTCCATATTTAAGTTGGTATAAAGTCCACATTAAAGTTGATAGTAAAGTCGATATTAAAGTTGATATTAAAGTTGATATTAAAGTTGATAATGTATTAGGTTGTCCGGAAAATAATGGCCAATTTTAGAGAAAAAGGATTTATTAATCAAATAGGTGACACTAGACATTGAAATTAGTCAAAGTATGATCATTGAACAGCCATGCATTTTTGCCATCTATCAACTAGATCATTTATGCCTCGTTGATAAAAATTCTTTGGCTTAGATGCTAAGAAATCTTTGAAAAAAGATTCAACCTCTTCATTAGATCTGAAAGTTTTGTTGCTTAAAAAAAGTGGCTAAATGCTTGAAAAAATGGTAGTCCGTGGGTGAAAGATCTGGAGAATAAGGAGGATGTGGTAAAGTTTCGTATCCCAAGTCTGTGAGTTTCTGCAGTGTCATTCTCGCAACATGAGGCCGCGCATTATCGTGGAGCAGGATTGGACCACGCCTATTCACTAATGCAGGTCTCAATTTTTGTAAATGATGATGCATTTCTTCGAGTTGATTGCAGTAAACCTCTGCCGGGATGCTCTGATTAGCATCCAGAAAGCTGTAATGAATAACACCAATTGCACACCACCAAACAGTCAGCATAATCTTCTGTTGGTGAAACTTTGGCTTTGGAAAATGTTTGGGTGGTTCATCACAATCAAGCCATTGACCTGATCGTTTCCGATTATCATAAAGGATCCACTTTTCGTCACAGGTGACTATTCGGTCAAGAAATGGATCATTAATGTTTCGCAAAAAGAGCATCGAACACATTTCAAAACGTCGAGCTTGTTGATTTTCATTGAGCTCATGTGGGACCCATTTGTCGAGCTTTTTCACCTTGCCAATTTGCTTCAGATGGTCCGACACTGTTGAACTGCTGACACCACGTTCCCGAGACATTTCCCTGACACTTTGCCGTGGGTTTTGCTCAACAATGGCTCTCAAATTTTCATTGTCAAGATTAGATGGCCGTCCTCTACCTTCTTCATCTTTAAGGCTCTCATCACCACTACGAAATTTCTGAAACCACCTTCGTACTGTTCTATCACTTGTGATGCCTTCTCTCCATGCCCTATTGATATTTGCAGTTGTTTGAGAAGCATTGTTACCAAGCTTAAACTCATGCAGGAAAAGTAATCGGAAGTCTTCTTTTCTCATATTCCAAATTATGGGCTCATTCGCTCATAAAACGTTTTCTGAAAGAAAAAAGTAAGAAATTATTAAAGAGTGTAGCAGACACAAATAGACTCCTTTTCTTCTCGCGCATTCGCTTCCTCTGAGTGAGTGATGAGGCGTTAAACTGTCCAATCTGAGGACTTGCACACGAATACAAATTAACCCCTAGGGACCAGACAGCTTCCGGTCCCAGAAGAAAACTCTCTCTTACGCTAACAGCTTTCGTCGGTGCTAGACGTCTGTTCGCTTCGCTGCTCCTACTAAAGGTATTGACGACAGCCACGGGCTGTAACTACATCGTAAGGCAGTGGAGACCCGACTCTACTTTCTTCCTTCAGTACGGTTTGCGAATAAACCTTTCCCTTGTTAAGTTGAAGAAGTTGTTTGTCATTGTTCATAGAATTGTGTTATTTTATTTTATTAGGGAAATTCCCTAAAATGGTGACTCCGTCGTGATAACACATTTCCGAACAGACACTTCTTTCCCTTTTTAACAGGGTAAGGCGCGCATTTTAAAAACCAGCACATGGTTTCCAACCACACACATAAACAGACAACGGATTCGGGAGAGCACGTTTAAAACTTAAAAAAAAAAAAAAAAAAAAAAAAAAAAGACGTTATTTCCCTCTCTTCCTTATCGTTTTTTTCCCGTTATATATATATATATATATATATATATATATATATATATATATATATAAAACGCTCTTTTCTTTCACAACGGCTACACATAAAAAAAAAGAACGCCAACCTACAAAAAGAGGTGACACTTTCTTGGTGTTCGAAAAATTCTTATACCAAGCTTGAACTGATTTTAATGCTATCTTTTTTCTACCTTGAACATTTCTGCCGTTCTAACGCGCACCGCGCATAAAAAAAAACTCAACACAAAAAAAAAAAGAAAAAAAAAAAAGAACTTTCACGAAGCTTTTCCACCACATTAGCACTCTTCGGCCAAAATGTAAGTACTTAAAGAGTTCATTTATCTTCAGGTTCACACACATTTACAAAAAAAACAAAAACAAAAAAAAACCCATATGTCCACATTTTTTTTTTTTTTTTCACGGCTCTTCCTTATATAGTTTTTTTTTAGCTTTATTTCATGGTAATTTTGTTTCTTTCTTCTCCTCCCCCGTTAGCCTGTTAAATTTTTTTTTGTATTGTCTCTGTTTAAAGATTTTTCTCCATATTTCTCCTTTCTTCTCCACGTGGTCCATGTTCGGCGTCCTTTCAGATTTCGGATACATTATATATATATATATTTTTTAAATATTTGGTATCTACTTTCGGTAGTGACGATGACAACGTTGCCTGCCTTCGCTGGTGACGTCCGGGTTTGGTTTGCTCAACTCGAGTCTTATTTTGCGGCGAACAACGTGTCAGAGCAAACGAAGCTGCACATTTTATTCAGTACCTTCCCCGCGTCATTGACTCCTGCGGTCAAGGACTTAATAACGGACACCCCGTTAAACTCCACTTATAATAGCGAAAACGGGAGGTGCTACTACAGACGTCCGTGTCGGCGGAAAAGCGTTTTCAAACGCTGGTCCATGACGAGCACTTAGGTGACCGCAGGCCGACGGAACTACTCCGTAGAATGAGGGAACTGGCAGAGGACGTCCCTCCTGACAGTGCCTTAATTAAGCAGCTCTTTTTCTCAAGGCTGCCGGCGCAGGTAAAGGCCATACTTGCGCCAATGTTAGAAAAACACACCGTCGATGTAGTGGCAGCATCAGCAGACAGGGTCATGGATTTTGTGAGGGGGCCTACCACCACGGCGATTCCACACCAGCCTGCTGAGGTACCCGCAGGCACTGCAAATTTAAGACAGGACGCTACATCGGTGGCTATACTAACGGCCATCGAACGCCTCACTAGAGAGGTGAGCAAGCTCAATATGGGCAGGTCGCACTCACCCAGACGCCGCTACAAAAGCCGCTCATCTTCCCCGCACCACCGTCGCCGTGCAAACATGCCGGGACTATGTTTTTATCATAGTCGCTATGGCGCTGAAGCATGGAACTGTAAAATGCCCTGCACTTTTAACAACTAGGGAAACTAAATTGTGGAAAGACGAGCACGGCAAACTTTCCACAAAATGTAAATAACCGTGCCTATTTTGTCACTGACGTAAAATCTCAAGCACGTTGCTTGGTAGACACTGGCGCTGCTTGTAGCATATGGCCACTTAGGCTACTTAAAGAAAGGCCACCAGTGTCATTGATAACACTGCAAGCCGTGAACCATTCACCTATCCCCACGTACGGTCAAATTTCACGTTCTCTGGACTTGAATTTACGGAGAGACTTTACGTGGGTTTTCACCGTAGCAGATCTACCGTACCCCATACTAGGCGCGGATTTCTTGCATAATTTTAATTTAATGGTCGACATGCGCAGACGCCAGCTGATAGACGCTAGCACGGAACTTTCCGTCCCTGGCTCGTTATCTAATGCCCCATCTATCAGCCCGGTATTTTTCATTGCCGCTGCAAATGACCCATACCATGAGGTGCTACACTCCTACCCGGAGTTAACCAATTTAAATTTTGTGGTGAGCAAACCCACGCACACCACAAAACATCACATTGAGACCACAGGTGCTCCTGTGTTCTCACGCCCTCGTCGCCTTCCTGTGGATAAACTTAAAGCAGCGAAGGCAGAATTTAATCATATGCTACAGTTGGGAATTATACGCCCCTCGTCCAGTCCTTGGGCTTCCCCTCTGCATATGGTCCCAAAACGAGACGGAGATTGGCGTCCGACTGGGGACTATAGACGACTCAATGCCATGACGGTACCTGATCGTTACCCAATCCCACATATTCAGGACTTTGCTTCCTCTCTGCATGGTTGTAAGACCTTCTCTACGCTAGATCTGGTTAAGGCTTACCATCAGATCCCGGTGAATCCTGCCGACATACCCAAAACTGCGGTTACAACTCCATTTGGAGCGTTTGAATTTCTTACTATGCCTTTCGGCCTACGTAACGCTGCCAGTACTTTTCAGCGCTTTATGGATGAAGTAGTGCGTGATTTAGATTTCGTCTATAACTATATAGATGACATTCTCGTGGCTAGTGCCTCACCTGAGGAACACGTCACTCACCTCCGCCTACTTTTTGAACGGTTTCAGCAATACCAAGTGAGGATTAACCCTGGTAAATGCGTTTTCAGTGTTACGTCACTAGTTTTCCTGGGCCACATTATCAGCCCAGACGGTATATCTCCGTTGCCGGAAAAGGTGAAGGCTCTACAAGACCTTCAACCGCCCACTTCACTTCGCCAACTTAGGCACTTCCTTGGTCTGTTGAATTACTACAGACGCTTTATCCCACACTGTGCGGATCTCTTAGCTCCTCTTTCCGACCTGTTACGTAACAGGAAGAAGAAAAACGAGCAGATCTCACTTAATGAGATCCAACTTAGAGCATTTGCTGAAGTGAAAAATAAACTAGCGACGACATCTTTGCTGGCACATTCTGTACCCGATGCCCAGTTTTCACTGGTTGTTGATGCATCGGGCACAGCTGTATGTGCAGTGCTGCAACAGCAGCACCAACAACAGTTACAACCTCTTGCATACTTTTCGCGACAGCTGAAACCGGCCAAACAACGTTACAGCACGTCTGGCCGCGAACTACTGGCAATGTACCTCGCAGTGAAACACTTCCAACATTCACTCGAGGGCCGACAATTTGTGATCTACACCGATCACCGTCCGCTTACATACGCACTGCGTGCTAAGCCGGACAAATATTCTCCCCGCGAAACACGTCATTTGGACTTTGTTTCGCAGTTTACTAGCGATATCCGACATATCGCGGGTGAGCAGAACGCAGCAGCAGACGCATTGTCTCGCCTGCCCATCAATTCTCTGTCCTCACCATCGGATATCGATTTGCAACAGATGGCCTTAGACCAGCCAAGTCTGGACACGTTGGATCCATCGTCACCTGAATTCGGGACTTGCAAATTCGCATATCTGCCCGTGCCTACTTCTGACACGCAGATCATCTGTGACACCTCAACGGCTTCACCTCGACCATTCGTTCCAACGACCCACCGTAGAGTTGTTTTCGACACTCTACACAACCTGGCACACCCCGGACGCAAAGCCACAGTAAAGCTGATTACAGCTAGATTTTTCTGGCCCAACATGAGGCGTGACATCATTGCTTGGTCACGTTCCTGTGTATCCTACCAAAAGTCAAAGGTGCACGAGCATATCTGCGCACCCCTTGGAACATTCAGCACCCCAGACGCTCGGTTTAGCCATGTTCACATTGACTTGGTTGGACCATGGCCGGTCAGTCAGGGATTCACTTATCTCCTGACCTGCATAGACCGTTTCACACGGTGGCCAGAAGCCATCCCACTTAGTGACATTTCGGCTGAATCTGTAGCGCGAGCCCTTATATCAGGCTGGATATCGCGCTACAGAGTTCCCACTACAATCACCACTGATCGTGGTGCACAATTTGAATCCCACCTATTCCGGGAACTGTCCAAGATCCTCGGGATCACTCGCATTCGGACAACAAGCTATCACCCTGCTTCGAATGAGATGATAGAACGCTTCCATCGCCAATTGAAAGCTGCATTACGCGCTTACCCCGATCAACAGCGATGGAGCGAGTACATACCGGTTATCCTTTTTGGCTGTCGGGCATCAATCAAGGAGGACCTGGGATATTCCGCAGCCGAACTGGTCTATGGAGCACCTCTATCGTTGCCAGGTCAGATGCTGACCCCGATAGAGGATATATCAACTGACACAGCTCTGTATGTCAACAGACTACGAGCTTATCTCAGTAAGCTACCGCCGATGCACCCTAGGGAACAGACCATTAAATCTTTGGTTCCGAAGGACATAGCGACATGGACTCACGTGTTCCTTAGAAAGGACGCAGTAAAAGCCCCCCTAACTCCACCTTACACTGGCCCTTATCGCGTACTTTCATGCACTGATAAAACTTTTATCCTAGACATTAGTGGTAAAAAGGAGACAGTATCGGTAGATAGGGTAAAAAGAGCCTTTCTGGACACATTAACACCTGAGCCACACATTCCTCCAACATGCACACAGCATCATCATACACCTGAGGTAAATGTTTCACGTGAGAACAATTATGTGACCACTACACGTAGTGGTCGACGGGTACATTGGCCGAAGAGACTTTGAAAAACAGTGTATTTCTGTTGAAAAAGAACATTTTTTCTTCTCTCCTTTTTAGAACAGAACGTTTTGTGCAAATATTCAAACTTTTCACAGAAAAGTAAGAACATTTTTTTCTGCAAGAAAATAACCTAAAGAAACGGACATTTCTTATTGTATTTTTCTTTCTGCTATTTGTTATGCTACCTTTCTCTCTGTCGGCTTTCAGCCTAAGCAGGGGGTTATGTAGCAGACACAAATAGACCCCTTTTCTTCTCGCGCATTCGCTTCCTCTGAGTGAGTGATGAGGCGTTAAACTGTCCAATCTGAGGACTTGCACACGAATACAAATTAACCCCTAGGGACCAGACAGCTTCCGGTCCCAGAAGAAAACTCTCTCTTACGCTAACAGCCTTCGTCGGTGCTAGACGTCTGTTCGCTTCGCTGCTCCTACTAAAGGTATTGACGACAGCCACAGGCTGTAACTACCTCGTAAGGCAGTGGAGACCCGACTCTACTTTCTTCCTTCAGTACGGTTTGCGAATAAACCTTTCCCTTGTTAAGTTGAAGAAGTTGTTTGTCATTGTTCATAGAATTGTGTTATTTTATTTTATTAGGGAAATTCCCTAAAAGAGCACATATAAATCAATAATCATGAAATATAATAAAAATCCTATGATAAAATCCAATTTCAAAACAGACTTCTTGAAATGGCCATTATTTTCCGGACAACCTAATAATTTATGTTAAAGTTGATTAATATCGTCGATATTAAAGTTGATATTAAAGTTTTTATTAAAGTCGATATAAAAGTTGATATTAAAGTCGATATTAAAGTTGATATTTAAGTTGATATTAGAGTCAATATTAAAGTTTATATTAAAGTCGATATTAAAGTTTATATTAAAGTCGATATTAAAGTTAATATTAAAGTCGATATTAAAGTCGATATTAAAGTTGATATGTAAGTCGATGTTAAAGTTGATATTAAAGTCAATATTAAATTCGATATTAAAGTCGATATTAAATTCGATGTTTAAGTTTATATAAGTTTATATCAAAGTTGATAAAGTTCATATTAAAGTTAATATTAAAGTCGATATTAAAGTTGATATTAAATCGATATTAAAGTTTATATTGAAGTCGATATTCAAGTCGATATTAAAGTTGATATTAAAGTTGATATTAAATCGATATTAAAGTTTATATTTAAGTTAATATTAAAGTCGATATTAAAGCTAATATTAAATTTGATATTTTAGTTCGTATTAAAGTCGATGTTAACGTTGATATTAAAGTCGATGTTGATGTTGATATGAAGGTGGTATTAAAGTTGATATTAAACTTGATAGTAAAGTTGATATTAAAGTTTATATTAAAGTCGATATTAAAGTTTATATTAAAGTCGATATATTAAAGTCGATATTAAATTCGATTTTAAAGTTGATATAAGTTTATATTAAAGTTGATAAAGTTTATATTAAAGTTAATATTAAAGTCGATATTAAAGTTGATATTAAAGTCGATATTAAAGTTGATATTAAAATCGATATTAAAGTTTATATTAAAGTTGATATTAAAGTTCAGCTAGAAATCGTACCCACTGACCTATTCATATATGTGTGAATACCCTTAATATAACGCTGATAAATCAATTAATTCCATTGTGTAACATATTAAAAAAAAGTGTCATTAAAGGAGCAGCTTCTTGATGAAAGTAGTTCTGCATCTCTAGCTCACGGGCAAATTGTCCACTCCCAAGACTGTCTTCATTTGTAGCAACAGATATAAATACATAGAATATGTACTAACAGTGCTACGCAGCATTGCACACACTTTTTAACTTCTTCTATTGAAGTATATGTGACATTTTTGTATTAAAAGTATATGTGACATTTTTGTATTAAAATTCTTATTGCTCTACTTTTCTGTACGCATTTATCTGTCTCGTTCCTTATCAGCCGTTATCCTTCTTTTGCCTTCTTACCACCTATTTCTCCCCAACATATTGCTTCTCTCTTGTTTTAATATATTGCAACTAATAATAGCGTTAAAAGTTATTTGCTCTTGAGTAACACCGAATTTCTGTCTTCATGTCCTTGAAAATCTACTGAAATTTATATTTATCTTAATATGTGTTCCCGGACAACATCATTCTTTTATCTTCTTCTTCACAAATAATATAATGAAATTGATGCTTTTTTCAGTATATTCCTGAGCAACGCAGAGTTTCTTTTCTTTCTCTTCTTCACCTGCTCTATCTAGGGTAGAACAGGTATGGATTCAGCATATACCAACACTGTATTGTTACCAACTCTATAATAGATTATGATTACTTTTGATTCAACATACCAAATGTAATGATATATTTTTACACCCACCTGTTCTATTTAACATATTGATTGTCATAGTTTTAAATTACCCTTGTCCCCTTGCCCCTCTAGCATTATTTCTTTCAAAGAAGATGCCATAAGTTATTCTCCTTGGCCGGAAGAAGCCATTCCACGATTATAACACTGTATGAGAACCACAGTACATGTAGTCATTGTTAGTTAATAAAATCTATATCAATTTGAAGTTGATTTGGTACGTACGTTTTCTTTGTTGATTTATCTCTGTTTGAAAAGTCTGTCAGATCAAATTTTTCCATAGTTTTGTGTAGTTCTCTTGTAAAATTTTGTGTAATTATTTCTGTATTTTCTGTACCAATCATTAGTTGTGGTAATAACATTTGTGTACCTGTGACCGCATAAAATGGGGAAAAATTAGAGTCGTTGGGCATACTTCGAATTCCTAAGAGGACTATTGGTAGAGCTGAAATCCAAGATTCTTTTCGGGCCATTATAGCTGCTTTAATAGTTCTATGTGCTCTTTCTATAAGTCCGTTGCATTGCGGATGATAAGAAGTCGTTCGTAATCTATAGAATCCAATAATTTTTGACAATTCAAGGAATAGTTCGCTTTCAAATTGTGTGCCTCTGTCAGTTATGACATGCAGTGGAACACCAAAGCGAGTAATCCATGTGTCAACAAAAGCTTCTGCTACAGTTTGTGCTGTAATATCTACTATAGGTTGTGCTTCTATCCATCGACTGGTTCGAGCTATACATGTTAAAACATACCGACACGGGCTTGTATAAGGATTGTTGGCACGTTTTGCTGAGGGTAATGGTCCAACAATATCAATGTGTACGGTCTGGAATCTTGATGATGGTATTTCCAACGTTTGAATTGGTGATTTAGTATGTCTGTATATTTTTGCTTGTTGACAAGATGTGCATGATGCACATAATTCTTTAATTGTTTTATCCATATGTGGCCAGTAAAATCTAGCCTT
Organism: Euprymna scolopes; assembly: GCF_053919585.1. NCBI lineage: Eukaryota > Metazoa > Mollusca > Cephalopoda > Sepiida > Sepiolidae > Euprymna > Euprymna scolopes. The sequence goes on from NC_136489.1 coordinate 141,893,045, forward strand.
AATCATTTTGATAGATGATTTTATTCCAGGATGTGATACTGAATGTAAGCTGTCGAAGATAGATTTCCGTAGTGTATATGGTACAAAAGGTCTAGGGTATGACGTTGATGTATCACATAACACAAATTGATCTTTTCCATATAATGTGAATTTCTTTAAGTCTGGATAGGACTGTACTTCGGTGTCTCTTTTCTGTGCATCTGCGAGTGCAGGGAGGTCGTACATATCTATTTGTACAGCAAATGTTGGGCGAGATAAACAATCTGCAACTATATTTTGGTCACATGGGCAATATCTGAAATTAATTCTGTGATGATGGCTAGTTGTCTTTGTTGCCTATCTGATTTTGCAGGTTTTAGACTGTGAAATGCACCGCATATTGGTTTATGGTCTGTCAGAAGCAATACTTCGCGACTTTCTATTATGTGGCGAAAGTGTAATACGGCCAAATATGCTGCTAAAAGTTCACGGTCGAAAGTGGAATATCTCGTCTGTGTTGCTGTGAGTTTTTTTGAGAAAAACCCTATTGGTACTGGGGTGCCATCGATGACTTGATGTAAGGCAGCACCTACTGCATCTTTGCTGCTGTCCGTTACTAGTTGATATTGGGTACAAGTTGGTTGAGGGTGGGGTAATTCTGTTAGGTTACCAAGTATTTTTGTCATAGTAGAGAAGGCTTCTTTTTCCGATGTATTTAAGGTGATTAAACCTTTTGGTGTTAGTCTCATTCTCTCAGATAGGGGTAAGACTAATTTCGCAAATCCTGGTATTAATTTCCTATAAAATCCTACCATACCCAGAAATCTGCGTAGGCTTTTTGCATCTTTAGGGCACGGAAAAGATTCTATTTCTTTAATTTTTGTGAGACTAACCGTAGCCCTCGGCGCAAGAGGGTCCATGTGTGCCTGGCGTGTGGGGTGGTGGCTGATCCTGTGGTCGGGGCAGCGGACAAAAGAGTTTCAAGATGGCGCCTGCCTGCTTTTATTAGAGACGGAATCTCGCAGGATCGCGCGAGATCTCGCGGGGATGCAAATTAGCTAGGCCATCTTGAGGAATAAAAATCGGTCCATTGGAGGTGCGAGACAGTCAGGTTCTGACGTTCGTGGCGATCAGTACAGTGACCGTTGGGTTCCGTTTCTATTCGTGCAGTCAGCTGAGCTTTGTTAGTTACCTTTGCGCCGTGGCTGTCATTGGTTGTTGGTTCGCTGTGTGTTGCCGTGGTTCTTCAGTGAAACGCTTCGTCGCCCACGACGAGACTCCCCGTCTCCTACACAAGATACTCATACAAGCTATTTCGGCCCCCCAACTCCGAACTTGGTTTTCTTTTCTTCAATGGCGGATAGGTTCGATCTAAAGTTGATACCGGAATTCGACGGGTCCGACCCGGTACTCAGCTGGGTTGAGAAGGTCGAGTTACATTGTCAGTTGTCCGGCGTGAAAAATGTCGAGCGCGTGATTCCTCTGCGGCTGATCGGCGGGGCCTTCGCTGTATATCAGCAACTCAGCGCTGAGGAGAAGTGTGACTACTCGAGTATCAAGGCGGCATTGTACAGGGCGTTCGCCACTGACCCCGCCACTGCATGGGAGCAGTTTGAGACGAGGTCTATACGCTTGGGCGAAACTGTGGACGTGTATTTCGCCGAACTTAAGAAGCTGACGGTGTTGTTCGGCGGTCTTCCCGAGAGGGCCCTAGCCTACAAATTCCTGTCAGGACTCCCTGCTGGAGCAAAGCAGCTCCTGCGAGCAACATCTACCATATCCTCACTACTGCTGAATGACCTAGTGGACAGAGCCAGGACAATAATGAAGGATGACTCGACGGTGCAGGAACCGGTAGTCGCCGTCGCACAGGCCCCACCAAGTGGCGAAGGACCGTCTCAGGGACCCAGCCCGCAAGGTGATGTCATCTGCTATAGATGCAACGGGCGGGGCCACATGGCAAGAAATTGTAGAAGGTGGTCGACGGCTGTTCGCTGCTACCGGTGTAACAAGACTGGGCACATGGCCCGAGACTGTGCGGGAAACGGGGACGGGGACAAGGTGCCAGTGCCGACCTCTTCCCCGAACAGAAAATAAACAAGGCGCTCCCTGTCGTTCAGGTCCGAGTTAATGACACGTTATGTTCAGCCCTCCTTGATTCCGGTTGCTCTCGCACCATAGTGTGTGCGGACTTCTGTCGGGCGTGGAAAAAGAAGAACGTCAGGATAACTACCATTACTGGAAAAATACGAATGTGTTGCGGCGTGGGTGTGGTACATATTCGCACAAGAACTGGGAACTCGGCCAACGTCGAAGCGCTGGTGACACGCGAAAAGCCGCTGAGTTTCGACCTGTTGCTAGGCTACGATGCCATCAAAGCCCTGGGCGGCGTGCGCATAACGCGCGCTGGCATTGTAGAGTTTCAGGATAGGCCCCCGGTGTGCGCAGCACTAAGAGTCGACCAGCCGGACTTCAGTGCAGAATTCAACGACCAACAGAAGGCGTGGACCGCCACTTGGAGGTGGTCAGAAGACAAGGAACCGGCCAAACTACAAAACAAAGTGGCAGAGTACCGTATGCCCAACCAGATAAGGCCTGCATACGAAAGCGAGCTCCGTGAATGGATTAAGAACGGTTGGCTGATTCCATACCCCTACGACAAACTTGGACCCTCCAAGGGCCTGATACCGCTGATGGCAGTTGCCCAACCTAACAAGTTAAAGGTGAGGCCGGTAATGGACTACCGCGAGTTGAATGCGCATGTTGATGCGTTCATAGCGGACGCCGACGTCTGTGCCAGCAAGCTGCGAGAGTGGCGCCGGCAGGGGTCCAATGTGTCCCTACTGGACTTGAGAAAAGCATACTTGCAGGTCCGGATCGGCGAGGCGATGTGGCCTTTCCAGACAGTGATGTTTTCCGGGAAGAGATACTGTCTTACGCGACTCGGATTTGGGCTAAACGTAGCACCCCAGATAATGAAGGCTATCGTCAATGCCGTGTTGTCACAAGAAGAATGGATCAGAAAGGGAACATCGGCGTATATTGACGATATATACGTGAACGGAGATATCGTGTCATCTTCGCGCGTAAGATCCAAACTTGCCGAGTTTGGTCTAAACTGCAAGGACTCTGAGCGGCTTGAGGATGGCGCCCGCGTATTGGGCTTGAGCGTTCAAGAGGAGCGAGGGATCCTGAAGTGGAGGCGTGGAACCGCAGTTCCCGATGTACCCGACGTTTACACAAGACGTGCCGTGTTCTCCCTGTGCGGGAAACTTGTGGGGCACCTTCCAGTATGCGGATGGGTTCGTGCGGCGACAGGCGTCATAAAAAGGAGGGTAAATGCGGTCACCAAAGGCTGGGACGATGAGATAACCGACGAACTATTGGTTCGAATGTTAAAGGAGACCGTCGCTAGTGTGAAAAAGAATGACCCCGCCACAGGGGACTGGTGCGTGCAGGGAGACGAACTGAGCGTGTGGGTGGACGCAAGTTCTCTAGCGATTGGTGTAGTTTTGGAGAAAGATGGGGCCGTAGTTGAGGATGCCTGCTGGCTGCGACCGGCGAATGATGCTGCCCATATCAACCTGGCAGAACTCGACGCTGTAATAAAGAGCATTAACCTGGCACTTCAATAGGAAGTGAAGAAACTGCGTGTGCACACTGACTCACTTTGCATGCACCACTGGGTGTCGGACACACTCACGAGCAAGGCCAGGGCATGCACCAAGGCAGCCAGCGAAATGCTGATAAGACGGAGGCTGGAGACTGTGAAAAAACTGGTGACGGAGTACAACCTGTCCGTAGACGTAGTGCTCGTCACCTCGGACTACAACCTCGCCGACAAGCTCACTCGGGTACCACGGAGATGGTATGAGGCTATGAAGAAAGAAGCTAAGCCATTGCCTCTGTGTGCTGCCTCCGTCGAGGAGGACGAAATCAGGAAGATACATCACGACAGTGGGCACCCCGGAGTACAACGGACCTACTACTTTGTGAAGTTGGCTAGACCATCAATACCAAAAAGCGCAGTAAGAGCAGTGGTCAGGGAGTGCCAAACGTGCCAGTCCATCGACTCCGCCCCAGTCAGATGGCGGAAAGGACAGCTGGGAGTGGACGCGACTTGGAGTTGGTTGGGTATGGATATAACCCACTACGGCAGCCAACACTTCCTCACGCTGATAGACTGCGGGCCAACGAGATTCGCGATTTGGCGCCAATTAGCGAGGCAGGATTCCACCAGTGTCATCCACGAATTGAAATCCATATTCTACGAAAGGGGGCCGCCTGAGGAGATCCTCACGGATAATGACACGGCGTTCTGCAGCAGGGAATTTAGGCATTTTATGGACAACTGGGGGATCCGCCTTTGACACCGATGCGCGTATGTGCCGAGCGGCAACGGCATAGCGGAGCGGTGCCACCGAACCGTGAAGAGGATCGCGGCCAGGAAGAAGTGTACGATCGCGGAGGCGGTTTACAGATACAACACAACGCCTAAGGACGCCGTGACTGGCGGCAGTGCGCCCGCTGATGCGATTCATCACTACCACGTGCGCGTCAAGGACGTTGAAGTGTGTCTACCCGACCAATGAGAACCCCAGGGGAAGTACCAAGTGGGAGACACCGTCTGGGTGAAGCCACCCAGCGGCCGGTGCACCAGCAGCTTTTGGAGGGGGCGGGTCACCGGCGTCATCAGTGAACAGGCCATACTAGTCGATGATACTCAGCGCCACGTAAGGGATGTCCGGCCCGCTCTAAGCGCTGACCAATCGGCGAGCAGTGGAAGTAGCGAGTCATCCGACGATGAGCGATGGATCCAACCCGTGCCCCACGAACCTGGTGACTCAACTGCGAGCAGTGGAAGGAGCGAGTTATCCGACGATGAGCGATGGATCCAACCTGTGCCCCACGAACCTGATGACTCAACTGCGAGCTCTAATGCTGATGCTGATGCTTCCGATGACACTTCTGAGAGCTCCGATGAGGAAGTCCCGGCAATACCCCTCCGCAGGAGTGCTCGAATCAAACGGCCACGTCCGCCGTGTCACGTATGTGATCTGGAGACCAGGGGGGAGTGTGAGACTAACCGTAGCCCTCGGCGCAAGAGGATCCGTGTGTGCCTGGCGTGTGGGGTGGTGGCTGATCCTGTGGTCGGGGCAGCGGACGAAAGAGTTTCAAGATGGCGCCTGCCTGCTTTTATTAGAGACGGAATCTCGCAGGATCGCGCGAGATCTCGCAGGGATGCAAATTAGCTAGGCCATCTTGAGGAATAAAAATCGGTCCATTGGAGGTGCGAGGCAGTCGGGTTCTGACGTTCGTGGCGATCAGTACAGTGACCATTGGGTTCCGTTTCTATTCGTGCAGTCAGCTGAGCTTTGTTAGTTACCTTTGCGCCGTGGCTGTCATTGGTTGTTGGTTTGCTGTGTGTTGCCGTGGTTCTTCAGTGAAACGCTTCGTCGCCCACGACGAGACTCCCCGTCTCCTACACAAGATACTCATACAATTTTATTTGCAGTTGGTGTAATTCCTTTTGAATTGATTCTAAATCCTAGGAAGTCAAGAGATGTCACATTGAAGATGGATTTGGAAAGAGATATTTTTAGGCTGTTGTTTTCTAAGATTTGAAAAACTGTGTCGATATCTTGTTTGTGGGATTGTTCGTTTTCACTGAAGATCAATATGTCATCTATATAAATGAAAACACAGTCGATATCTCGGAAAATTTTGTCCATAAATCTTTGAAATGCAGCCGCTGCGTTTTTTAGTCCAAACGGCATGTATTCATATTGATAGAGTCCCATCGGCGAGATTATGGCAGTTTTTGGAATATCATCGGGGTGCATCTTAATTTGATGATATGCCGAAATCAAATCAATTTTCGAAAATCGCTGTTTATCAGCGAGTTTAGCCGTAAAGGAGTTTATATTGGGGATGGGGTATCTATCACTTTTAGTGATGCTGTTTAAGGCGCGGTAGTCTCCACAACAACGATAGCCTCCACTTTGTTTGGGTACCAGATGTAGTGGGCTTGACCACTCGCTGTCTGAAGGGGTTATTACACCTTCGTTTGTCAAACGTTTGAATTCCTCTTTCGTTGCCGTCAGCTTTTCAGCGGACAGTTGTCTGGATTTAGCAAAGACTGGGGAGTGGCTGCCTGTGTCGATTCTGTGATAAACACCACAGTACTCACTGTTTTTGTTGGTGTGCGGAGAAATAATTTCTGGGTGTTTATCCAGGCTTTTTCTTATGAATACCGGCAGTTCTATTTCATTTATGACCACATTTACTGGTGCTGCAGAATTTAACAGTAACTTTTTTTTGGTGGTAGTAACTGGGTCGTAAATTGTTCTATTTTTGCAGTCCACTGTAAGGCCAAATTTATTTAAAAAATCAAGTCCGAGGAGAGGATTGGTGATGTTTGCGATAACAAATGTCCAGGAAAATGATCTTCTCAAACTTGGTATCCGAATTTCGAGGTTAGCTTGGCCGTGGCATTCTATTTCTCACCGTTGGCAGTGGTTAGCGATACTGGTGTTGGGTGTAATGTGACACCGTTTATCATGGCTGCTGGTATTATCGAGATACTTGCGCCTGTATCTACAATAAAGTTTAATGTTTTTGTCCCTAGTCTTGCTTTGACTTGTAGTAGTTGTGAACTCAAGGGGACGGACATGGCTCGCGCAACTAGTTTTCCGAGTCACTTGGTGTGGGTGTGGGTGGGCGTGAGCTTGGTAACATTTTTATGTTTCGCTTCCCTGGCCATTTGCACCAGGGTTTGCAGGTTCTGGCTTGTTCCGCGAAGTAAATATGTGCTCTACATATCCTTGTCCTTTGTTCGGGGAAAAATGGTTTAACACCTATCGGTATCCGAACGTTGCTCTTGTTTTTGTCAATATGTTGAGATTGCTGAGTGGTAAACGCTGTTGCATTTATATTATTTAACAAGGGCATTAGTTCGTCCGCTAGTTTTCCTAGTTGAGATGGGTTTAATTCTTTCTGTGAGGCAATGACCGGGGAAATTGTTGCGGGTAAGGCTTGTAAAAATTTATGAAGAACAATCTCTTCGCCAATACCTATTCTTTTTGCAATAGACAGCATCTCTTGAAGATAAGCGGAAGGGCGGTCAGTTATAGTGTTAGTTGACATTAGTTAAGGAGCATTTTAGTTCCTCATATTTCCTGCCTTCTAAAATATTTATCGGTATTTTAGCTACCACTTCTGCAGGCAGTGATGATATGACAGCGTAAAATTTGGTTGTTGAAGCTGTTATGTTGCGTAGGTGGAATTAGGCTTCCAGATTGGAAAACCAGCCATTTACTGCCGTTTCCATAAATTCAGGAGTTTTTATGTTTATTTGTTGCACACTGGATTCTTCCATTTTCTTTCTTTCTTTTTTTTTTATATATATATGCGTGTATCTTTTCTTTTTTTTTTTTGTGTGTGTGTGTGTTGACTAAGAAGGAGGGGGGGAAATATAGTATTGTTGTACTTACGTCGAAGGTTTTCTTTGAAACGTTTGCGACGAAAATGAGTAATCACTTGTATTTTCCTGAAGATTCCAAAGTGTGTTTCATTTCTTTTCGGTACGAGTCCAGTTTACGTTGTTCATTTCTTAGTGTAAAGTTCTTTTGATGAGGTGCAGTGTTCTTTATGTGGGGTCACCATTGTAAATAATTGCTGTTATCTCATATGAATAAGACACAACACAAATACTAACTTGGATGATTATTTTATTTTTAAGTTAACACTGCGTAACATTGGTAAGATACATTATGTAGCAGTTTTTATAAACGCGTGCGTACTGGACTTAGTCGCATGAACTCTCTGACTGTAGTAGTTAAAAAGGACACCCACACCTACCCTCGTCTCTCTGGACGATAGCAGGCGGTGGGGGACGAGTCAGCAAGCAGGACCACCCGGCGAGAGGAAGGCCAAAGAATCAGAATTGTCTCTTTTTCACTGTAGGGAAAGGAAGGCTTAATATAATGCAAAAGGGAATGGTAGTATTAATTTTGCTTTTGTGGCCTAAATCTTTGGTCAGTACAAATCAAAAAGAGCAAGATCACAATCTTAAAATGATGTGACGAAAAGCAACGACATTTTGGCTACTAAAATCAGTAAATAATGAGCAATCAACAATTCCCCTCACTGTCCAACAATCATGCGGTTGTTTGTACGGCAACCAAGAAGACTAACCTACTTGCCCATGGGTTTGCTTCCAATTCCACTTTAGACCCAACAGGCCACTTCTTCTCAAATTTCCCTTTGCAGACAGAAGCCACGCTCACTGATTTCAAAATCACCCCTTCTTATGTTTGTGATGTCGTAAAAATCCACACACTAGAAGGGATGTGTGCCTGATCTTATTAATGCTATACTATTTAAAAACTGCTGAGGTTACCCCCACACTTTCCAAACTCTTCAACAAATTCCTTATCAAATCTTGCTTTCCTGACTGCTGGGAAATTGTTTCTGTGGTACAAGTTGTGATAGCGTGCCATCTCACCACTCTTATTTTGCAAAGAAAACACATTGGTTGGTAGAGGCAAACACAGAACCTGACATTCCCAGAAATATGCCACGAGCACGTATGCTAAAAATAGCAATGACTGTTTTCAAACAACAAAGAGAAACCACAAAAACTTCAACTTTCACAAACTAAACAAAAACAAAGGACTATTATTCTAAACCTAGTTTAAAATAAATGCAGTTAATAAGTTTATTATTTCTGATATTCATAAATGACCTTCTTGATAAAATTGTCTCCAAAATGGATATATTTGTTGATGACACTATGCTCTATAGCAGACACGAGAGGGAAAATGAATGAACACATATCTAAAGCAATTTATTCTTTACTTGATCCATGATCTAAAAATCATTTCTTCTCATGCGATATCATAAAAAACTTAGAAACATCCAAGGCGTATGGATCTCATCCCTGCTATACTAATTAAGAAATGCTCAGCTGCATCCCTTTAAAGGTTTACCTAGCAAATTTATGGAAAGTTTCATTTTTTGTAAAATAAATTTACATCATATTTTGATGCTATCATAATGGTGCAGAGTAAAATGATGCAGTTATAAATTGTACTGAAAACTGAAAACCGCATAAGTAAGAATGACATGAGTGACATAGGAACAAAATGCTACAAAGCAAGAACAACTCTGTAAGAAAGAGTTAGAACCATTCATAAGTTCTTCTATAGTTTTGAGTAGGAAATCATTTTTTTTTAATATTTTTTCTTTTGTTTCAGAATTTTTGAGATTGAATTGATTGAATTGTATTAATCATTTGGATTTACAATGTTCTAGAGTGAAACGATTATTTATAATTAATCGTTCCAGCATTGTATTAAATTCTGTATTAGGTCTGCTTCGGGGGTCATTATCCCACTACATGCGTTTTGTTTCTTTGTCTACAATTTTTTCTTCAGCTAATAATAGATGGTTTTAACTTCTGTATGTGATTGGCCATACCTGACTTTTCAACATATTCCTGTTTTATGGATTTACCGTGTTTTTTAGCCTTACTTTCAGTGAGCGACATGGCACATCATAAAGACTTTTTTCCACACTTATGTGGAACACACAGTTTTTTTGTTTTTTTTTTGTTTTTGTAGGAGGCATAACTAAGAAGAGATGTTTTTGAACAGTGCAGTCACTCCTAAATACAATCCTTATGCCAACATATGGATTATATATTCTCTTATTTATTTTATAAACAAGTCCTTCATTTTTAGTAGATGGGTTTCGGGTGATGTCTTTTTACTTTGGATCCAGGTTTCTCAGTGTTGGTGTCATTTTTTTTAGTTGTTAGGCTACCCTTATCTTGATATATATATTAGCCTTACTGCATATTTCCTTTGTTCGATGTTGTAAGTAATGAACAAGTCACATGATCCAGCAAATCTTGAACATCCTTCCGATGAGGCCACATATGAATTTATCATCCATATATTGTAAGAACTTTAGTTATGTGGATTCTAATGCCATTTCCTCAAAGTATTCCATGTATACATTAGCCAATACTGGGGACAATGGTGATTCAATAACCTGACTTTCTTGCCATTATATGTCGGATCCAATTCAATTTTTTTCTTTTATGTCATGTGACACAATGATTGTTTAATTCAGAACTTCTTTTAGTGCCAACTAGCACAATTTACTCTAGATAAGCTTAGATAAGCTTAACATGTAATTATATTAATTAAGCAAAATTGTATTTTAATGGAAATTTACTGAATAGTTTTCTTGTACACACACACACACACACACACACACACACACACACACACACACAATCAAGTCTTAGCAGTATCACCATTATTGAAAAGTACAAAATGTCTGATTTGTAGAAACTGTTGAATATGTCGATTGAAAAGAGGACTTGTTTCAACAATTATTCAAGTGCAATGTCTACTGAGTAGAATATTTTTCTTCATTATTATTGAAAGTTCAAACACCTGTCACAAGATCAGCCAGGACTCTTTAATAAAGGAGGTTGGCCCCCAAAATACTTAACAAAGTGATCTGATCAAATGTATATTGCTCTGGTGAAAAGTTACGGGCTTAAATAATGCTTAATTTTGTAGAGTTAATATCCTATACCTAAATATTGAAATTTGATCAAAGCTTTGAAAACATTTGACAACATTTATAGATATATAGATACCAACTTGCAGTTGTGATCGATTAATATCGATTGAACGATTAATATTCAAATTTATTTTCAATTGAAAAATAAACTTTAAACACATAGAGACTATTTGTTCTTTGTTTATTTTTATTCATTATACAGCTTACATTTATTTTAGTCTTTTACTCTACATCTCGGTTTTTAACAAATCAGGACCCAGTTGTTCAAAGATTATCCTAATTTTAGATTAAGGAGAAATCTATATTAAAAACGATGTTCATATAAAGGACAAAACTGCTACCATTATTTTTTTAACACCTCTCTCCACCCAGGGTTCTTTACTACACCACCACAACACACCCGGGCAACGCTGGTTACCTCCCCTCCTCCCGCTACTACCATTCTTTTTTACCCCTCTCTCCACCTGGTCTGCCTGTTTTGATTCCCTACTACAACTTTTTTTTAACAACTTTCTTCACCCGGACTTCATACTGTTATTTTAAGCCCTCTCCCCACACATCTCTCCATACTCAGGCAACGCTGGGTAACATATCTGGGCTTGGTGAATTCGTTCACCTACCCATCCCCTTTTCATCATCAATGTCGCTACGCACATGGGAATTTAAATATATCAACAAAATACCAATAAAACAGGCAATTGACTTTTTACCCTTTAGACGAAATTAATTTAAATGGAATCAACAAACTCACAATCTACTTTTGATTGCAAAGCTTTCGTTCTAGAATTAATTAGAGTCGTTTGTTTGCTTCATTGGGAATGACATCACTAACATCACGCTGGCCAAATGAATACAGCTCGTTTTGGCCAAGTCAGCCCCCCCCCCCGCGGGGGCACCTTTGTGGCCTTCGGGCCAAGCAAAGACGATCACAGTGTAGTATCTGTTGTGGCAATGTTCTGGTCCATGTAGGGGCAACCCTACTTGGGCCAGCTGGCAAATCACTATCCAGCTCCCATTTCCCATCTCTCGGGAGCTGGTCCACTTTTCCTCTCCCCCTCCCCTTCACTCCTCACATTCAAAATTGGTGTTGTGCCTAATTTGCTCAGTGGGCGAGCAAATAAATACCGCCCGCTCACCTCGCGGGGGCACCTTTGTGGGCTTCGGGTCAAGATCAAAGTGTAGTAGGTGCCTGGGAGGCGATTGAGGGCAGAGTCTTGTCCTTTGCCATTTCTGATATACCAGAAAACCGCCTCCTGGGGATGAAGAAGGAAGACATGGTGGTGCTGATCCACAAAATTAACATCCCGGTACTATACCTGTACCAGAGGAGCTTCGCCATGTGGGACATCCTCCTACCCACCAAGGACGATGTAGAGAGACTCTCCCTCCAAGAAATAAAGCATGGGAGAGTCAAACTAATACCCGAATACCAGGGCAAGAGAAGGACTCGGGTGCAGTTATTCAATGTGCCAACCCAAATACCTGCGGAAGTGTTAGGATGCCTCTTCAGCCAGTATGGTGAGGTGGAACAGGTAACCCCAGTACGGTCAAAAACTGGGACTCACCTGGGCTGCTACACAATAGCAATGAGGCTGAAGAAGGAGGGTGTTCGAGTGATACCACCGCTGCTGACATACAAAGACGCCAGCATAACGGTAGTGGCGGAGGGCCGTCGTCCACACTGCTGGTTCTGCCAAAAGCAGGGCCACATGGCTAGGAGCTGCCCCCAAAGGGTAACCCCTAATCAAACAACCAAAAAGGCAGTCACAACCCCTGAGACAGCGCCCAAGCCAAAAGAGGCAGCAACAACCCCTGCAACTGCAGCACCAACCCCAGATCCAAGGAAAACCCAAACCACCCAGGAGGCCAAGGGGGAAGAATGGAGCATGGTAGTGAGACAAAAACGGAAGCACATAATTCCTTCTGCCACCGTCCCACCACCAGCCCAAAAATCGAGGCAGCAGCCTCTGCAAATGCAGCAACAACAACAGCCACCGCAGCCAATGCTGCGGAAACAACTGCAACAACAACAACTATCGCAGCAGCAAAAGCAGCAAGTGCAGCAGAAGCAGCAGCAGTAACAACACTAGCGAGAGCAGCAGCAACAAAAACAGCTGCAGCAGCAACCAGAGGAGCAGACACAACCAATGGTCCCAACACACCAATCGAGATGGGGATCAAGCGGAGAAAAGACTGCTCCTCTGAGGATGAATCCGCAAGTGAGAGGAAGAGGAACTCAACCTCACCTTTCCCCGGTTCATTCGAAAGAATAAAAAAGAAAAACAAAAGAAGAAAAGAGGAAGAAAAGGTGCCCCCCCACTCCCTATGAACATACACCACTCATAACAACAAAATCCACTTCCACCCCCAAACCACACACTGCACCAACACCAACACCAACACCGCACCAAACACCCGTCCCCACACCAATGCAAACTGAGCCACCACCCCAAAAAGTAAAGGAAAAGAATGAACTAAGGGAGGGGAAAGACTCCTCTGCCTCTCGCAGACCAACCAGATTAAAAGTCCTTTCCCCTGAGGAACTATGTTATGTAGACCCTCTATCTGTGGCCACAGACATTTCCCATCGGCAGAGGAAAAACTTAAAACCTCTGCTCGATTACAAACAGATAGAGGGGAAAGATGTAAAGATCCTCAAATTTCCCGGACGCCCCACTCCTAATAACTTTTGTTAGAACTCCAGAAGCCTGCAAGACCAACTTGTGAACAAGGCTGCAGGCTGCTGAAGGGGCGTTTCCAGGAATCGAACTAGTGAAAAAAATGACCCTTCTCTTGACAAACTGTCAAAACAATGCAAGGGAAGGGTCCCAGTGTTGGTCCATCCGTCACTCTACAGGGCCATAAAATTAATTTATCCTTTGGACGTCGGCGGCATTGCGAGAGAAGTTCAGGATATGAAAAACCTGACCACCTTGAGCATGGCACATAACGTCGGCGTCCTCTCCCCAGCTGACTTTGGAGCTGAGTGTGACACACCCTAAGGTAGGTACTATGGCTTTGAATTTGGCTAGTTTGAATGCGAGGGGCTTGAGATCATCAGGCCGGGCGGCTCGCCTCCGGCACGACCTCTTGTCCCTGGGAGTGGATATGGCTGTGATTCAGGAGATGCATTTCGTTTCCTCTGTGGACTATCAGGTGCTGGCATGAGATTTTGAGGTTTTCTCAGCATATGGCAGCCCGTGGGGGAAGGGAGTTTCCGTGCTGGTTAAACGTACCCTGTCGGCGACGGTCGACGTTGTTCATAGAGATGCGGTGGGCAGGCTGGTTGTGGCCGATATTGCCGTAAAAGATTCTGTGTTTTGGGTGATCGCAGTTCATGCACCCAGCACCGCTCGTGAGAGGGTCTCATTCTTCAGTCAGCTTGATGCGTTTGTAGATTGTTGGAAGCGGGTAGTGCTAATGGGAGATTGGAATGCCATCTTAGACCCCGAGATAGATAAGGTAGGAGGCGATGCTAGAGGATCGGAGAGGTGCGAGTCCAGCCTGGCTGATCTGATGGCAAGATGCGGTCTGGTCGACAGGTTCCGGGTCGAGCATCCGGGGCGAGAGATGTGGACGTGGACCAATAGTGTTTCCTCCTATCCAAACACTTACTTGGACAGGATGTTAGTTAGAAGAGGCGAAGTAGACTTCTTATCTTGTCCCACGTTCACTTGGCTAGGCCAGATGGATCATAAACTAGTTATGGCCCAGCTGAAGCTAGGAAATAGGCCTAAGTTAGTGGCTCACTGAAAGTTAAAAACTTCCCTTCTGGAGATACAAGACTTCCAAGAGAAGCTAATAGAATTAATTCAAAAAGCACTAGTGGGCCCCCACTACTGGTTACTGGGAGTAAGTGGTGGGTAGGTCTAAAAGCCAAAATTAGAACCTTCTTTGTCAAGTATGCCCAGCAACTCACACTAGATAAGGACAAGACAAAGAAGCTAGACCAGAAACTAGCCCGGGCTATGGGGGAGGGTGATAGGGTTAGTCAGGAACTAGCTAAGCAGGACCTTCTGCGTGAGAATAGCAAGCATTATGAAGGTCAAGTAGTCAGAGCTAGGCTTAGAAAGGTAGGCAATGAAGCAGTCAACTCCAACACTGACGCGCGTCATGAAATTTCTAGGCATGCCTCGGACAAATACATTGCAAAGGTAAGACATCCAGATGGACGCACCCTTGAATCGACTCGGGAGATCTGCGAGGGGTTTCGAGAACATTTTGAGGAGCATTTTACACAGCAGCCTGATCTTCCGGTCCTTGAGTAGCGACTATCTGACCGACTCTCCCCGCCTCAGGGCGGCTAGAGCGGCTAGTTGCGAGGGCCAGGTGATGGAGTGGGAGGTTTTCACTGCGCTGAAGCAGGTCAGCTGTGACAGATCGCCGGGACTCGATGGTCTGCCATACGAACTGTATTTGAGGCTGTCGCCCATGTTTCTGCCTCTTCTGACGAATATGTTCAACCATTGGTTTGCTCAGGGATCCATCCCAGGGCAAGTCACCAAGGGAGTGATCACATTGCTGAGGAAAGGTGATGGGCATGGTGGGGAAGAGACGACTACAGGCCCATAACTCTGCTAAACACAGAGTTGAAGATTTTGGTCAAGGTCCTATCGAATCGGCTGCAGGTTGTTATCGGTGAGTTGGTTGAACCAGAACAAAACTACGCTGTGAAAGGGAGATCGATTCAGAACAACTTGCCCCTGATCCGCACGATCCTAGAGGGAGGGATAGATGATGACACGGAAGCCGCGCTGATCAACTTAGATCAGTCCAAAGCTTTTGATAGGGTCGACCATCGTTTCTTGGCATCTGTCTTAAAGGCCGCCGGTTTTAAACCAGACTTCTGCAAGTGGATCTCCGTAATGTATCGACAGCCCACAGCCATTGTGCAAGTCAACGGAAAGCGCTCGAAATCTTTTGTTATCTCTCGGTCGGTTCGTCAGGGTTGTCCGCTGTCGCCTCTGCTCTATGTCCTAGCTTTGGAGCGCCTGCTCCACAAGCTGAGACGTGAGGAGACAAATTCGACCCTGTGCGGAATTGCAATACCCAGTGGCTCAGCCACTAAGGTATCCGCGTTCGCCGATGATGTCACGGTCTTTGTGTCGAACTTCAGAGACATCGAGATTGTGTCGGAGGTGCTCGCTCAGTATGAAAGAATTACAGGGACCCAGATAAACCGCAGCAAGTTGGTAGGACTGCGGTTGGGTGCCTGGAGTGGCAATGCCAACCTCCCGGTCCCCTTCAGCGGGACAGATGGACCGGTTCAGATCCTCGGCATGTGGTTCGGACCAGGTCTCCAGCTTGACAAAAATTGGTTGGAGGTACGGTCAAAGGTGGAGGCTGCAGTCAATTCGTGGCTTCCTAGGAAATTTTCCTTAAAGGGTAGAGCTGAGGCGTGCGCCACTTATGTCTTTCCTCTCATCCTTTATCGACTGGCCATATTCCCCTACCTGCACAACACCTAACAGCCCTTGTTGAACTCTTGTCCTCGCTTCTTTGGGACAGAGGAAGACACTGGGTGAGCAAACAGGTCTGTATTCAACGTCTGTGTGAGGGAGGCTTGGGAATGCCGGACTTGAAGTGTCGTCGAGACGCTGAGAGGCTAGCCTTCCTGAGCCACTATATGCAAGATGACCAACCGTGGCACCCCATGGTTACTGCTGCCTTCCCCGACCTTGTTCTTGACCCTTCTATCGAGAGCCGTCGCAGGCCGCGGGGAGAATCTGCCTACATAAAAGAGTGCTGAGCCGCGCTAAAACGACTACCAAGGTTCAGCGACCTTGTGACTGCTACCTGTAGGGAACTCCACAGGGATCTAGTGAAGGGAGCTGCTGACGACCCGCTATGCGCGCGTTTGGGTTGGCAGCAGAGTGAGATCAGCTCCGCATGGAGCTGGGCACCAGGTTCAAGTCATTTGAACAATTCGTTCTCTCTGACCTGGCGATTGGCCTGAAATGCACTTCCACTCAACAACGTACAATGCAGTTCCGGGTTCTTGAAGTCGCCTGATTGTCCCCGTTGTGGGACAACGGCCATAGAAACAACTAATCATGCTTTCTTCGATTGCCGCGAACTCCGCCGGTACTGGTCGTATGTCAGTGAGGTGACGGTTCGCATCGATCCTGAGCATCCTTGCCCAATTACCGTATCCAATGTCGTGGACTAATGGTCTACGTTACAATCCTGGCCATGGCGAGAATGGTGATTTGGACGTCGTGTCTGCAAGGTTGCTGGGGGGGGGTGTTGTCTTTTTCTGATCAGGATCTGATCGCTTTCTTTAAACACCAACTACAGGTGAAGATCAGATGTGATAGAAGAAGGCTGCATCGTGTGGCATTTGACAGAAGATGGATACATGTGGCAAGTCTGTGTGTACGAAGAGGAGCCAAATTTGAATACGTGTTCTCCGCATAGGTGTGGAACACGCAGTTCTGTAAAGTAAAATTTAACAAATAGCCTCTCAGCTAGCTGAGTGTGTGTTCCATCCCTCCCTGATTAGGAAGCCTCGAAGATCCCCACCCCCTCTTTCTTGCAACTTTTGTTTTCACCCCCTCCTCTAAATTTCACTCATCTTGGAGAGAAAGAAATAAAAACTAACCCCCATTCCTTACCCACAAAATTTTCTTTTCTCCATTCACCCCCATCTAGAGGGCATCCCCACTTAGAGACTGACCGCAGAAGCCAGGTTCCTTTTACAAACCTAGTGGAACGGGTAGTCTATCAACTAGACGGGTTGGGAGGGTCCTACTAATCTCCCCCCCTTTTTTTTCCTCCCCGCCCTCTGCACAAATGAATTATTGTACCAATTTTATTGTTATCTTTTTTTGTTTTTACACGTCAATAAAAAATGTTTTAAAAATTGGGAGTTAAGTAGGACATCCCCCAGTATGAAAGGGTGAATGCGGTATTATGGTGAAAGAAGATACTAGCTGGGAGAAACTTTTGATTTTGTTTAGTTCTGGAGTGACAAGGATGACCAACGGCACCCACATCCCCCACTTTTGAATTGGCCATGTGCCTAAGTTTTTTGTTCATTGTTGATTTTCGATGTATTTTTAACATGAATAAAGGATTTAAAATCTCAAAGTGTAGTATCTGTTCCGGCAGATGCTGCAAGCAAAGACCATTGCCCCTGTGGCAATCTTCTGGTCCATAACCCTACTTGGGCCAGCTGGCAAATCACTATCCAGCTCCCATTTCCCACCTCTCGGGAGCTGGTCCCCTTTTCCCTTCCCTCCTCACATTAAAAATCGGCCTTGTGCCTAATTTGCTCGGTGGGGGAACAAATAAATATCGACAACAGGGCTGGCCACCAAAGTTCAAGCAAAGACCATTGTCCCGGCAATCAGTCATGGGTCAATGTAGGGGAAACCCATCATACCAATTGTCACTATCCAGCTCCCCTAATCCCTGACGAGTTGGTCCCCATTCCCCCTCTCCACATTAAAAAATGGCCTTGTGCCTAATTTGCTTAGTGTGGAAGCAAATAAATCTAGCCAGTTTCAGCTGTGGGAGCTGGGCATGAATCACAAAGACCATATGTGGGGGCAACCCCACATATAAGACAATTGCTCTTGTAGCAATCAGTTATCGGTCACTGTAGGGGAAACCCTTCATACTAATTGTCACTATCCAGTTCCCTCTTAGAGGAACTGGTCCCCTTCACTCTCCACATTAAAAAACGGCCTTGTGCCTAATTTGCTAAGTGGAAAAGCAAATAAATAACCGGACAGGCGCCTGTCCCAGCCGGGAGGGGGGGAGGCTCCTGAAATAGCGACGTTGACGCTACCAATCATGTTGACCGAATCGACTAGCTGAAGAGTTTCAACAGCAGCCATCTCAGCAGAAGTTCAAACAGCCCTTATCAGGGCTAAACAACCAGCTCTTATCAGTCAGGGCTAGTAAGTTTTTTCACAAATGCGATTCACTACTGCTTGCTTCTTGAGACCCACCAGCAGCGAACTTCACTCCCAGTCTCCAGTGCTTCCAGCTCACTCCAGCTCATTCCCACAGCCTTTCAGCCCTTGGTGCCTCCAGCTCACTCCTGCAGCTTTCCGGCAACCTCTCTCTTCCAGCCTACAACTTCGCTTGCACCTCGCTCCTCTGGCCTGCAACCTTGCTTGCACCTTGTTCCTCTGGTCTGCTACCTCGCTCGCACCTTGTTCTTCCGGTCTGCAACCTCGCTTGCACCTGGCTCCCTACCAACTGTCCGTTCCTTAACACTGATCCTCCGTTCTCAGTGTCGTCCATTCCTTAACACTGATCCTCCATTCTCAGTGTCATCCGTTCCTTAACACTGACCACCTCATTTTTTTTTTTTTTTTTTTACACAGTGATCACCACTTATCAAGGCCCGGAAGCCACTCAGGGATAAGGGTTATTGCAAGTACATTACGACATTACGTTAGTGTGGAGATTTGATGAAGTGTTTACTTAAGGGGGAGGTTCATTAGGAATTTGTTAACATTGGACTTGAAGACATCAAAGTTGTAGTCTGGTGGGAAGCAGGCAGACGGAACAGAGTTCCACAGGCGTGCAGTTCTAAGAAAGAAGCTTTGTCCATGGAATCCGCGTTTTGATTTAGGCACAGATAAAGAGTGGGGGAAATTTTTCACAGTGGATTCAGCTAGACGGGTGTTTTTTGTGAAAGATTGGCGAGGGGGGACCAGAGATTGGAGTTCAGACGAGCACCTGCCATGGAAATAACAATAAAACAAGGATAGGCTCGCAACATCTCTTCTGTGGGAGAGAGATTGCAGGGTAGAGAAAAGGGCATCCCCCACTAAGCCACGAAGTCTATTTTGTACTCTGTCAAGGCAGGATAGGCTGTTTTTAGCAGCTCCTGCCCAGATATGGCAACAGTATTCCATCCTTGGATGTACTTGGCTTTTATATAGATAGAGAATTGCATCAGTAGTGAGATATCTTCTGGAGCGGTAGAAGGATCCCACCATCTTTCCAGCGACCTTGGCAACAGACTTGATGTACATGTTCCATTTCAGATCAGGAGTAAAGGTCAAACCCAGAAGCTTGTCAAAACACGGGGCCTCAACCAGATGAGAGCCATCCATCACAATTGATGCCAGATGGGGATCAGAGCGTTGATGATGTAAAGATAGGAGTTTGGTTTTGGATGCATTAAAGGTAACCAGCCACATCTTCCCCCACTGAACGACGCGCTCGAGATCAGAGGAGAGAGAATCAGAGAGAGCTTTGTCATTTACAGCCTTTGATGTGTTGCCGTAGATGGTGATGTCATCAGCATAGATGTCAACGAATGATTTAAGTATGTGTTTAGGGAGGTCATTGATGTAGATCAGGAAGAGAGTTGGGCCCAGGATTGACCCCTGAGGGACACCAGCATTTATATTGCAGGCCTCCGATTTTTGTCCATCTACCACTACTCTTATGAGCCTATCGGAGAGAAATGATTTAATGATTGAGAAAACATTTCCAGTTATACTGTAGCTGGAAATCTTGTGAAGTAGACCCTTATGCCATACCTTGTCGAAGGCCTTTGATATGTCAAGAGCAATTGCCCTAGAAAGGAAGCCTTTGTTAAGAGATTCACTAATCCTGTGGGATATAACCGTCAGCACATCTGCGGTAGATCTTGCAGAGCGGAAACCATATTGTGTGTCACTAAGAAGGTTATTCCTGCTGAGGTGGTTGACTACTTCTCTATTTAATATGGATTCCAGCAACTTACTCATAACACACAGGAGATTTATTGGTCTGTACTGAGAGAGAGATGACTTATCACCTGAATTCTTAAATACAGGGCAAACTGATGAGGTTTTCCAGGGAGTTGGAAAGCACTTCTCCTTAAGGCAGCGCTTAAATAGGTTCGTAAGTATGGGAGCAAGTTCTGGTTGAAGCTTTTTTAACACTATAATTGGGATGCTATCAGGGCCAGTTGCTTTACTGGAATCTAGGTTTTTTATTAGCTTGGCATGCACTGATATTTGTATGTTACCTAGCTTGTTCTGTGTTATAGGAGGAAATATGAGGAGTTGATGGCCTTCGTTGCATAGAGTAGAATTAGCTGCAAAGTTCTTTGCAAATAGTTTGGCCTTGTCTGATGCTGACGAGATGACGTCTGGTCCATTGATAATGGTTGGGATAGAACGCACAGTTCTGTTCAGGATCCTATTTGTTATTTGCCAAAACTGGTGAGAACCGAGCCGCTGATCAGCTACTTTGGATTTAACAGACTGGGCATATAGCTCTCTTGCATTTTTTATTACTCTTTTACAGTGGTTGCTGGCGTTCCTGAAAGCAGCTTTAGTCTCAGTGCATCTATTACGTTGGTAGTTATGGAAAAAGTGATTTCTGTGCGCGATAGCAGCAGCACATTCTGGGGAGAACCATGGCTGGCTGTTAGGTTTTTGTTGGAATTTTTTAGATGGTATGAATTGGTCTATGCCTACAATTAACCATTCGGTCAGATCTGATACTATAGAGGACACTTCCTTTTTAAACATGGAGTGCAGAGGTAAATCAGATATGAATGTACGGAAGCTATCCCAGTCAGCCATAGAGTATCCGTATACAGTACGGTGAGGACTTCTTACATTTCGTTTTTATCTTAACTGATACGACGGAGTGGTCGGAGGATCCTAGAGGAGAATGAACGGAACATGAACATAGCTCAGGGGAAGTTGAGAGAAAAGGGTCGAGGAGGCTTGCATATTGACCGGGTGTATCGGGCACACGGGTGGGTTTGCGAACAATCTGAGTGAGGTCATAAACAATGGCAAAATCATGACAAAACCTCCCCTCATCGTCTGTCTTATTTGAATGGGTCAGCCATTCCACGTTATGAACGTTGAAGTCACCTCAGATGTGGATGTTAGCCGAAGGATGTTTAGACACTATGTGGTCTATTTTCTTAGATATGCTCTCAAAGATAGTTACTCCGCTGTTGTGGGGCCGATAGAGGGCAAATATAAATGCAGTGGTGTTAGCAAGTGCAACCCTCAAGCACATATAGGGTAAATTAGGATCTTCTCTAGAGATATCCCTGCCACACGGGAAGCCATCTTTAATGTAGGCACATATTCCATGCCCATGGCGATCCTGGGGGTCAGATTTAGATGTTAAATTAGAGTATCCGTTAATTATGAACTCATCGAGGGAAGTGGTCTCATTCCGTCTGTTTCCGGATCGCTCTGACGCCCAGCCGATCGTTCCAGACCCAGCAAGCAACCCTGAACCATGCTACATCTAGAGTACCTGTTCCAGACCTCCAGACCTTAGCCTCCAGTGACGAGCGACCTTCCAGACGACCAGCATTCAGAAACATACCATTTTTCGCTTCCTTTGCAAAATAAAAGGTGAACCCTCATCTTTAACCAAACAACCTGTGTCTGTCATTCTTCTTTGCCTTTTTGCTGTTTACTTTTTGCCTGTGTCTACCTTGTTAGTTGTTGGATCGATTGTCCCCGGGCAACTGGCCCCACAACAGTGTCTAAATCATATTATCTACGACTTAAGAACGGAGGTCGCGGCTATTTTTAATTTGCCAACTTTTTCGTGCTATTTTCGAGATATTTTTCGTTACGCTTTTCAGTATAAAAAAAGCAAATGATGGGGCGGAGGAAACAGAAACTAGCTTGTAGCACAAAACTAGGCCAAACATCATGCGACTTAACTTTCTCGCACCTGTCAATTTCACTTTATTAACATTAACGTAAGACGCTTATCACTTCCTCTCCCCTCGTGGCCGAGATGGTTAGGTCACAGGTTTTTTTTCATTTTGTTTCCACCTTTGCGTCAAGGCTACCTTCTTGCTAAAACTTTTTTTTTTCTTTTACACCTCCAAACACCCGGCCAATGTTTTTTTTTTATAAACAAGGTTGTTTTGATTAACCCCCCTCCCCAACACACACACACCTCCAAACACCCAGGCAACGCCAGGTACCCCCGCTAGTCTATTATATAAAAGGCAAAATGTGTGTGTGTGCGTGTTTGTATGTCTGCCAAAAACTTTGGACATATGCGATCCTGACGAGATCGTTTTGAAGCTCGATGTCTAGGATGACAAATATTGAAAAATTGACCAAAACATGAATTCCTTCACCCTCAACTCGGCCGTTTTTTGCAAGGAGGGGTCGCTTTTTTCGTCAATATTTTCGCAAGTTATCGTCTCCTTTCGATTGACTACTGTTAATGCCAAAGCTCACAACTTCCAGTTGCGCGATGGACACATTACGTTTTTTTTTCATCTTCTTTTCCTCCTTTGTGTTACAGGTTGGAGCCTGCCTACTACCACTGTGTTTTTTAAACACCTCTTTCCACCCAAACTGCCTACTGTTTCTTTAATCTCCACCCCCTGCTACTACTAATTTTTTAACATCTTCTCCCCCACCCCCACGTGTTCCTTACTACACCACCTCGACACACCCGGGCAATGCCAGGTACCCCCACTAGTCTATTATATAAAGGGGACCTGTTGTGTGTTTGTTTGTGTGTGTGTGTGTGTGTGTGTGTGTATTTGTATAGGAGGAAAATGTGCATTTTTCTCCTAATAATTACTTAAATAAACACAAGGCCAAACGACATTGCTTTTAACAAAACAACAACAAAGGGTTTATTTAGAAAAGGCGAGATTGTATCTCAGACTGCAGAGAAAGAAAGAAAGTATAAATGTCTGTTTTAAGGTGTCGTCTGCCATCAGACTGCTGTCGTCAACAAGTAGCAGTGGGAGGAGTGAGTGAGTGAGAGAGGTCTGTATAGGTTGCTTGCTGGCATCCCTCTGGCGATAGCAGCTGAGATAAAAATAGTTCTTAAGGGGAGAGCTCAAATCAATGCACCCTGCCAACCGATTGGTCAATGCGGGCGAATCACTTTGTCACCGGACATTGATCCGCTTATAGTAAATAGTTTGTTAACTGCTACATCACCCCCTGCTAAGGCGAAAAGCCGATGAAGAAAAATAAAAAGGTAGCAGTCTTTAGAAAAATACAGAACACAAGGCAACGTAATGTCTGGAAGTTTATGTTGCCGAAGAAAGAATATATAAAGGGGTAATGAGAATAGAAAGTTCCAGCTAATTTTTTTTTTTTTTTTTAATTAAAATAAACGAACTGTAATTTAGTTCATGAAGAAACAAATAAAAGAAAAAAATATTCAGTGTATATTTTTTTTATATAATTAATGTTTTGGGCAATTGACATTTCGTCCTGTTTTTGTTGTTGGTGTGGTTGTTTCAAAAATGGAGTGTGTTCATAAAAAAAGTATTTACTTACGCTTGGAAAAGGAGTTTACTCTTTTTTTTTAGGGCTGACAATTTTTTTTCTTTTTTTGTGCTGACATGTGCAACGAGTTGCTTGGATAATGAAATGAATTGTTCGTTTGGAAGAAAAGGTTTTGTTCGTGTTGACATGGGTAGTTCTAGGAGTCTTTGCAAGTGAGTCTGCGGTAGTGTGTGTACATTGCTTGTACGGGCGCTTGTTGCACATTCGTTCATGTTGTACGGTTAGTGGGCAGTTGCCGGCTGTCAACGAAACTTCCAGTTGTGAGTTTGTCGTGTGCGTGATGCATCTCGACTCAAATTGTTGATTCAACTTCTTCCTATGTGTAAATAAGGATGTCCTGTTATTGTTACTTTGTTGTTGCATCTGCTGTGCGGGGGAGAATGTGTATAGGTGCATGTGATTTGCTCTTCGCGCTTGTTGCAGGGTAATGTCAGGAAATCGTGAAAAATGCTTGTCGAGCTTGAATTATTTTTTTATTTTTTATTTTTTAATTCGGTATGAAGTTGACAGCTCCGTGTTTATTTTTCTTTGCCGAGTCTGACGAGGGGTTTCATCATTGTTGTTTGCACGCTACTGGAGAAATTCTCTTTTTCCTCGCCGTCTGTATACCCAACATTGCTTGTGTTTAGTCAAATAATGGGATGATGTGCCCGTTGTAATGTAGTTGGCCTTTAAAAAATAATTATTTATGAACAAAGTTCTTCAGTTATTTTTTTTTTTTTGCATTTATATATAAATATATATATTTACATGTAAATATATATATTTATATATAAATATATATATTTATATATATAGTTCGAGTTTGTGACATTAAATGGGCTGGTAAACAACAAAACAAAATAAACCAAATACCATACTAGAATTCGTCACTGATAACTTTCTCTCTCAACTTCCAGCACGTCTCTCTCCCCGCTGCCTCTGCCAACAGACATTTTATCAGAAAACTGACCTCATTCCATTTGCATACATGTGTAGTGGAAGATGATATCTTGTGAGATTCCACGACACTACACTTTATAAATCAATGGTTGCCATCTTTAATTTCTCTTTCTCTCAGATCCCATCTGAAGGTAAGTTGTATGACCGCACAACACACACACACGAAGGCGCTTTCCTCTTTGATTATTACATTCAACTCTACACTCCTCCCCTGGTCTCCAGACCACATATTTGGCATGGTGGACGCAGCCACTTGTTGCGGGCATTCCTACAAAGGGGGATTGGCTGGACTACTTCATCTTCATTCGAGCTCTCAGATGTGTCAGAACCATTAGCATCAGCGTTAGGGTGTACAGTCATACCATCAGGCTCGACTTCTTCATCTTCATCGGAGCTCTCAGAAGGGGTGCTGGAACTATTGGTGTCAGTGTTGGGGGTTCACAGTTGTACCATCGTGGGGAATAGGATGGATCAACAGGACGATTCACCATCACTGCTACTCACCAATTGGTTCGTATTCAGGGCAGACCCCGGATATCCTTCACATGGCGTGGAGTACCATTGACTAGCACGGCTTGCTCACTGATAATGCCAGTGATTTGCCCTCTTTGAAAGCTGCTGGTGCATCGATTATTGGGAGGCTTCACCCAAACAGTGTCCCCTAATTCATACGGTCCTTGGGTTTCCTGCTGATCAGGCAGACGGGCATCAATGTCCTTGATGCGCACTCGATAGCAATGGATCACATTGGTGGATGCGCTTGCAGCAGTCATGCCATCCTTTGGAGTTGCATTATATCTATAGACCACCTCTGTGATCATGCAGTGTTTGCTTGCTGCGATCCTCTTCATGCTTCAATGGCACTGCTCTGCTATGCCGTTGCCACTTGGTACATCTTCACATCTGTGTCTGAGCTGGATCCCCCACTCGCCTATGAAATGTCTGAACTCCCCACTGCAGAAGGCCGTGTCATTGTCTGTGAGGATCTCTTCAGGCGGCCCCCTTTCATAAAATATGGACTCCAATTCACTGGAGGAATCCTGTCTTATTAACGGGCGCCAGATTGCAAACCTTGTCTGTCCACAATCAATTAGGGTGAGTAAGTGCTGGTTGCCGTAGTGTGTTATGCCCATACCCAGTCGGCTCCAAGTCCCGCTTACTCCCAGCTGACCTTTCTGCCATCTAGCATGCTTGACATTCCCTGACTGCCACTTTCACTGCACTTTTGGACAACGACAGATTGGACAGCTGCACAAAATAACATGTCCGTCTCACTCCGGGGTTTCCACTGAAGTGGTGTATCTTCCTGATTTCATCCGCCATCTCAATAGAGGTGGCACATAATGGTACTGGCTCGGCTTTCTTCTACATGGTGTCATACCATCTCTGTGGCACCCGAGTGAGCCTATTAGCAAGGTTGCAATTTGAAGTGAACAGTACCGCATCCACAGACAGGTTGTACTCTGTTACCAGTTTTTTTACGGTCTCCAACCTTCGTCTGATCAGCATCTTGCTGGCTGCCTTAGTGCACACCCTAGTCTTGCCTGTCAGTGTGTCTGATATCCAGTGATACACGCATAGTGAATCAGTGTGTACGCATAATTTCCTGACTTTCCACTGGAGTGCTAGGTTAATACCTTTTATCACCGCATCGAGCTCTGCCAGGTTGATATGAGCAGCGTCGTTTGCCGGTCGCAACCAGCAGGTGTCCTCAATTGCAGCACCATTCTTCTTCAACAGCACACCAATTGCCAGAGAGCTTGAATCCACCCACACGTTCAGTTTGTCTCCCTGCACGCACCAGTCCCCTTTGGCGGGGTCATCCTGCTTTACCCTTGTGATGGTCTCCTTCACCATGCAAACCAACAGATCGTCGGTGGTTTCATCATCCCAGCCTTTGGTGACTGCGCTTGCCCTCCTTTTTATGATGCCTGTTGCCACGTGAGTTCATCCACATACTGGTAGGTGCCACACAAGTTTTCCACACAAGGAGAATACTGCTCGCCTCCTGAAGACATCGAGCACTTCAGGAACTGCAGTTCCGCGCCTCCATTTCAAAGTCCCTCGCTCCTGTCGACACGAACGCCATTCACCAAACGTCAAACCAAACTCAGCCAGTTTGGCCCTCACACGTGACGATGGCACAATGTCTTCATTCACATATATGTCATCAAGCTACGCCGATGTCCCATCTTTTATTGTCTCTTCCTGTGACAACACAGTGTTAATAATGGTCTTCATTATTTGGGATGTCACGTTCAGCTCAAAGCCTCGTCTGGTAAGGCAGTACCTCCTGCCAGCAAACACCACCGTCTGAAATGGCCACATTGTTTCACTGATTTGGACCTGCAGGTATGCTTTTCTTAGATCCAGCAGGGACACATTGGAACCTTGCTGGCGCCATTCTCGTAGCTTGCTGGCACAAACATCAGCATCTGCACGTTCAGTTCGTGAGAGTCCATCACTGGCCTCACCTTTGCTTTGTTGTGCTGAGCGACCGCCATCAGCGGAATCAGGCCTTTGGGAGGTCCAAGTTTCTCATAGGGGCAGGGAATTAACCAGCCATCCTTGATCCAATCATGAAGTTCCTCTTCATATGCAGACCTCATTTGGTCAGGCACATGGTACTCTGTTACCTCATTTTGCAGTTTGGCTGGTTCCTGGTTTTCCAACCACTTCCACGCGGCTGTCCAAGCCTTCTGCTGCTGGTCAAACTCGATAATAAAGTCTGGTTGATTAATCTTCAAAGCAGCACAAACTGGAACCTTTGTAGTGAAGCCAAAACTACAATTTCTCCATTACATGTCTCTTTCTCTAATCTTCCCTTTCCCTCTTCCTTCCTTCCTTCCTTCCTCCTTTCCTCAAAAATGTGACCAGAGGTTGTAACCAATCAGGACGGAGAACAGTTCTGGTGGGAAAGACAAAAAGGGAGATACAACAAGTGTTGGAAGCAAAAATGACAGAGACACGAATGGTTCCAGAGTCAGGGGACATGAATGAAAATCACAAACTTTCTATAACCCGATACCACTTGTACGCTGAAATGAATATAAAACCGTTTCGTTTGGAAGTTCCTTTGTTTCATTATTATTCCCAGGTCGGTTTCTACTCCCGTCTTATTAATTTCGACGACTCCCCAAAAGGGGGACCCGCCGAAATGGTGACCTACCCAACAAGAATTACATTATGGTAACCGCCATACCTTCTCCTGAAACGTCATAGCCTAGAAGCAGGTCAAAGCTGAGCGGTTTCTCGAGTACTACCAGCGTTTGGATGTTAGCTGAATTTCCAGTTTTAGTGAGAATGCTCACAGTGCCCACCCCACAACACGTTCGCATCGCTCTACTGAGGGTGGTTAATCTAGTAGTCTTCTTCTTCCAAATGCAGCAGAGGTCTGCACTCACTACGGTGCGAGAGCACTCAGAGTCGAAGAGTGCTGAGCACAATGTCTCATTGACATAGACCTGAATGGTCGGAAGAGCCTCGTCTAATTTTTGTTTGGGAAAGAGGTCAACGTTGGCACCTTGTCCCCGACCCCGTTTCCCGAACAATCCCGGGCCATATGACCAGTCTTATTATATTGGTAGCGAATAACTGTCAGTTGCTGCTGGCAGTTCCTCGCAATGTGGCCCATATCATTGCACCTATAACACATGACTTCACCGCGCATGATGGGCCCCTAGGACGGTCTATCCTCATTTAATGCACGCTGTGCAGCAGCGACTACTGGTTCTCCCATCTCATAAGTATTCTTCATCACGGTCCTGGCCCGGTCTACCAGGTCATTAAGGGACAATGAAGCTATGCTTGAGCTAACCCGCAGGAGTTCCTTTGCTCCAGTTGGGAGCCCTGCCAAAAATTTGCATGCCAAGGCCCGCTCAGGCAGCCCACCAAACAACACCGTCAATTTTATCAGCTCGGCCAAATAAACGTCGACAGTTTCACCGGGATGCAAGGTTCTTGCCTCAAATTGCTCCCAAGCAGTGGCGGGGTCGACAGCGAACGCCTTGTATAATACCGCCTTGATCCTTTCATAATCCTGTTTTTCCTCAGGACTAAGCTGTTGATATACTGCAAAAGCCCGCCAGACAGACGTGGAGGAACTACATGTTCAATATTCTTCACACTAGATAACAGGCAAACCATCTTCTCCACCCAGTCAAGTACTGGGGTCGAGCCGTCGAATTCCGGTATTAATTTAAGGTCGAATTTGTCCCCCATTATGCCGAAATAGCTTGACGTTAAATGGGCTGGTAAACAACAAAACAAAATAAACCAAATACAATACGCAAAAGTCCAGCAAGAATTCGTCACTGACAACTTTCTTTCTCAACTTCCAGCATGTCTCTCCCCACTGCCTCTGCCAACAGACATTTTATCAGAAAACTGACCCCATTCCATTTGCGTATATGTGCAGTAGGGCAGGTCGATTTTGGAACCCCGGTGAGGCAATGGTGATGATAGTTGGGGTTTTACATAGAAAAGACCTACATGAAATATTTTTCTAAAAATCGTAATCTTTGCTTGAGGAAATGACTTTAAAAGTTGAAAAATTGAAGCTGCGCGAGCCTTTTCTAGTCTCACACAAAAACGTGTGTTCACATCTCAAGCTATATTACTTGTCATATACATATGCGCACACAAACATACGCGCCCACGTCTACACACATACATATATTCACGTTCGCATACATACACTCACATTCACGTGTATACAGACACGCTAATGTACACACATGTACTCATATACACGCACGCATGGACAACGTCACTTACCCTTTCAAAGGAAATCCACACATGCGCAAAAGACACACTGGAAACAAAGAAAGAGACAAGCTGTTTCCAACCCTTTCTTTTCAGACCAGCTTTCGAGCTGGGCGGTCTACAGACCGACAGCGTGCCTTTTCGGCATGCGCGCGCTCGCACATATCTCACACCACTTGCTACTATTTGGGACAAAAAGCTATCAGACCGTACGTACACTTTATACGCTTTCTCTCTTCATGAACTGGATTGACATTCTCACTCTTTCTCTCTCTATCTACCGGAAACACCTATAAAAGCAAGAGACAAGCTGTTTCCAGCCCTTTTCCAACTTGCTTTCCAAGGTGAGTGGTTGCCGCACCAGCCGCCGTCGTTTCGGCAGGCGTGCGCACGCACGTGCCTCACGCCACTTGCTACTATGTGGGACAAAAAGCCAACAGGCAGTATGTACACTTTATACGCTTCTCTCTCCATGAACTGGATTGACATTCTCACTCTTTCTCTCTCTCTCTACTACTTGTGCCAGAGAACACCACCGCGTAGCTGACCTAACATGGCGCACAGTTTAACTGATGTAAACTCTCTATCTTTTTCTTTGTCTACACGTTGGACTATCATTCCCATTTTCCACTACATCACTCACTTCTCTTCTCACACGCGAACAAACGATAGTGACCCGAACATGAGATGAACACACATTTCCTTTTTCCTTCTATACTACCAATCCCGCAACAAACGATGGTTACACCCGCGCGGACATGAACACGTGTTATGTCTAAAGCATTCATTCTTTCAACAGTAAATAAACGACACGTTTATCTATTCCAGCAATTGAGTCTTTGTTTCCTTCATTCCATTCGTTTCATTATTTTTCTTTTGTAACGGGATTAGGATTTATATATCCTAGTCCTCTACAAAGCGATTAAAAGTTTTTTGGTGAATTGTTAAGAACGTCCCATCATCAACACAATCCGTACTGTTAAGAAAATGTAATCATTATGTAGAATATATTTTAAACTACATTTAAATGAATGAGGATAATTAATTGATAAAATAAATATTAAGTGTAAAGGCAAAATTATGTTTTTTAAATAATAACGACCAAAGTTCGCTTTTTCATTTCAGGAACTTTTTGGGGTGGAAACATTTTTGGGTACTTGTGCATTTAACGAACCAGACGTAACTCAGCATTTGCTCGGCTTTGTCCAACGCATGACGTCAACAGCCGGATATAGCAACAGCCGGATATAACCGAGCGTTGGTGATAAATAAAAACAACGCTACAACAAAATAACTGTACAATGAAATTGTAAAATGTAGAAACATAAAAAAATTAAATAAGTAAAAAGCAAAAACCTACCATTCATTTATGTTTTTTTTTATTATTGTTTGAAATTGTTTTCTGTTTTCAAAATAAATACATATAAAACAAGTTTTTTTTTGTTAAATAATAGGAAACTTTTTTTTTGTCTGAACTTTTTTTTTTTTTCAATTTTTAACGTAAAAAAAACATTGTCTGTCTTAAACACGTAAAAGTTAATATATATATATTTTTTTTTGCAACTCTTTATGTCAAATAAATGGAAAAAGCCTAAAAAAGGGCAATAAAAAGCATTGGGAGGGGGAGGAACAAGGATTATTTGTACATTTTTTTTTGCCAGAAACAAGGATTTTTTTTTTTTATTCATTAGTGGAAGGAGGGTTTTGGCGTTCCTATTTGGTACAGTGACCAAGAAACACTCCTTTTCGGCGGGGGTCGTATCCATCGAAGACCCAGACCACCGGTGTCAGAAATCTGCCGACGGTGTGTTTTCTGCGGTTAAAAACGGACTCGTCGATTTCTACCGTATGGCCTGGGCCTCCAATCTGCCAGGGATTCCTAAGAAAATAGTCCCTGCATATATCACGCAGGAAAGTTTTCCAATCCACAATTGTGTGGCGAGAACGTAACCCACATTTGTGATGGAGATTTTTTGTAGATGCCATCTCGAACGCCCATAAGTATATTATTTTTATTATTGATATATCCTTTTTTATATATATATATATATATATATATATATATATATATATATTTTTAGATGAATTTACAGTTCGTATCTCTTCTTCGTCGCCAGTTGATATATCCTGTGGTGGTTGGCCGTAATAAAAGGATATTCAAGAAAGGTATTCCACCAGGGAAATAAATGGATAAAGAGGTTCTGAAGTAATAAAGAAATAGAGAAGTTTATTGAGAATATTTATAGAGACAGCATGTTACGTTTTTAAGTGTTCCCGCCCAGGGAAGGCTCTCCCAACCGGTGACCGGTGATAACGTTCTTTCGATAAAAAGTTCCGGCGTGAATTGCTCATCTCGCCATAACACCTCCCCCTAAGACAATTTCTCCCAAGAGAATTTGGCTTAATATCGTTTGCTTTTTGGCTTGGGCTTAGCCGGTTAACTTTTCTTTTCACCCTTGTACTTTTTCTCCTCAATATCGTTTGAGTGGGTGGAGTTGGTGGAGAAGCTGGAACTCTCAAATCTGGAGTAAGTTCTGTTAAGGGTTGGGGAATATTAAAAGAATCATACAAAACCTCTAGGGGCAGGTCATTTTCTTCTGCCTGTTTGTAGTCATCAGTGTGTCGAGGTCTTAGCTGATTTATACGCCTGCGACAGTCGAATTTATTACTTCTTACAGAATATAGCATGTGTCCGATTCTTTTCATGATAATCCCCTCCTCCCAAAAATTTTTTCCACTCCTGTAACTCAGGAAGAATATTCTGTCACCAGGTTTGTAAAACCTTGTTGGAAAATTTTCTTTTGTTGTTGTTACTCTGGTTGCACTTGGTAAAATTCTGTCAAATACAGATCTGATTTTCCGTGCAAACATCAGTTCGGCTGGTGACGAACCGGTATCAGTGTTTGGGTTCGGAGTTATCCTGTACACCGATAAAAATTGTTCAAGACTCTTCTCGTCAGTGTCCATGCCTTGGTTTTTCTTCAAGGCTCTTTTGAATGAATCGACGAACCTCTCTGCTAGGCCATTTGACCTTGGGTGATAGATTGCCGTTGTTAAATGTTCAATGGCTAGAGCCTTGTAGAAGTCTTCAAATTCTTTGCTGGTAAATTGGGTGCCGTTGTCGCTGACAATAGTTTTAGGCACTCCAAAACGACTGAAGAGAACTCTTAGTGCATCTATTGTACTCATCGAAGTAGGGTGTTTGTATTCTGGCCATTTTGTGAAACTGTCGACGACCACTAAGAAATAATATCAAAGGCCTTCGACAAGGTATGGCATAAGGGTCTACTTCACAAGATTTCCAGCTACGGTATAACTGGAAATGTTTTCTCAATCATTAAATCATTTCTCTCCGATAGGCTCATAAGAGTAGTGGTAGATGGACAAAAATCGGAGGCCTGCAATATAAATGCTGGAGTCCCTCAGGGGTCAATCCTAGGCCCAACTCTCTTCCTGATCTACATCAATGACCTCCCTAAACACATACTTAAATCATTCGTTGACATCTATGCTGATGACATCACCATCTACGGCAACACATCAAAGGCTGTAAATGACAAAGCTCTCTCTGATTCTCTCTCCTCTGATCTCGAGCGCGTCGTTCAGTGGGGGAAGATGTGGCTGGTTACCTTTAATGCATCCAAAACCAAACTCCTATCCTTACATCATCAACGCTCTGATTCCCATCTGGCATCAATTGTGATGGATAGCTCTCGTCTGGGAGAGGCCCCGTGTTTTGACAAGCTTCTGGGTTTGACCTTTACTCCTGATCTGAAATGGAACACGTACATCAAGTCTGTTGCCAAGGTCGCTGGAAAGATGGTGGGATCCTTCTACCGCTCCAGAAGATATCTCACTACTGATGCAATTCTCTATCTATATGAAAGCCAAGTACGTCCAAGGATGGAATACTGTTGCCATATCTGGGCAGGAGCTGCAAAAAACAGCCTATCTTGCCTTGACAGAGTACAAAATAGACTTCGTGGCTTAGTGGGGGATGCCCTTTTCTCTACCCTGCAACCTCTCTCCCACAGAAGAGACGTTGCGAGCCTATCCTTGTTTTATTGTTATTTCCATGGCAGGTGCTCGTCTGAACTCCAATCTCTGGTCCCCCCTCGCCAATCTTTCACAAAAAACACCCGTCTAGCCGAATCCACTGTGAAAAATTTCCCCCACTCTTTATCTGTGCCTAAATCAAAACGTGGATTCCATGAACAAAGCTTCTTTCTTAGAACTGCACGCCTGTGGAACTCTGTTCCGTCTGCCTGCTTCCCACCGGACTACAACTTGGATGTGTTCAAGTCCAATGTTAACAAATTCCTAATGAACCGCCCCCTTAAGTAAACACTTCATCAAATCTCCACACTGATGTAATGTACTTGATATAACCCTTATCCCTGAGTGGCTTCCGGGCCTTGATAGGTGGTGATCACTGTGTAAAAAAAAAAAAAAAAAAAATGTCCATTTAAAGGACCTGCATAATCGATATGTAACAGAGTCCACGGTGTATCAGTCTTTGGCCACGGTTGTATCTGCACAGGTGGTGCCTTTGCTGCTAGCTGACACCCTTGACACTCTCTTACGACTTTTTCAATGTCCTGGTCCATCCTAGGCCAATACGTATATCCACGCATTAAAGCTTTCATTCTCGAGATGCCTGGATGACCACTATGAAATTCTTTTAAAATTCTTCTCTGAAGCGTAGTCGGTATCACGACTCTGTCTGCATACACCAAGGTTTGAGCACAAATGGAAAATGATAAAATTTTAGTCTTTCTTTGATTTTCCATTTAGTTGCACCAACTTTTTCATTTTCACAATATAATCATCCTTTTCTGCTGCTTTATTTATTTCGTCTAGAGTCGCTGGTAACTCTCTGATTGTGTTGCACAGTAATCCGGAGAGTTATTTTTCCTCTGTCAATGCAGCTATTACTGTGTCTTCCAAAGGTTCAGCACACTTTTGGATGAGCCTGGACAGTCCATCTGCATGTCCGATATTTTTGGATGAAATGTACTCCATTTTAAAGTTATAATTTAGTAGAATTATGCTCCATCGTTGGAGTCTGTTCGCAGTGTGCGTAGGTATGCCTTTTTTAGAGCCAAAAATAGTCAATAAGGGTTTGTGGTCAGTTTGCAAAGTAAACATCCTTCCATGAATAAATCTATGGAATTTTTTAATGGCATAAATAATCGCCAAGCTTTCTTTTTCAATTTGAGAATAGTTTCTTTCAGCCGGCAAAAGTGATCTGGATGTATGGGCTATTGGCTTTGTTGATCCATCTTCAAGTTTATGGAGAAGAACTGCTCCTACTTGCATCTGATGCAACAATCAATTCTTTCTGTGTTTCTGTGCTAGAGCTAAATCTGATAGCAGGCATTTCTTAATATCTTCAAACGCATTTCGGCATTCTTTTGACCAAATTCACTTTTGTCCTTTTTTTAACAAATCATTCAATGGTGCTCTCAACTTATGCATGTTTGGAATATAAATAGCATAATATTGAGCCAAACCCAAAAAAGATTGTAACTGGGCAACATTATTGGGTGCTGGCATCCTCTCGATTGCTTCTGTTCTCTGAGGATCCGGTCTTCTGCCTTGGCTGTCGATAATTTGAGCAAGATATTTTATCTGTTTTAAAAAGAATTCACATTTTTCGGCACTTAACTTGAAACCAAATTCCTCAATTCTTTGGAAAACTGCTCTGATGTGTTCCTTATGTTCCTGTACATTTTTACTTTTGACAAGGATGTCATCCAAATATGCGATTGCAACATCTAAATCAGCAAGCATCGTATCCATTATTTGCTGAAATAGTGCTGGGGCCACTTTTAATCCAAAAGGAAGTCTTTTTAGTCGGAAAAGTCCTAGATGGGTATTGATACACAAATACTTAGAACATTCTTCACTGACTTTTACCTGAAGGTAAGCTTCCGATAAGTCGATTTTAGAGAAAATTCTACCTCCATTCAGCTTTGTAAAAATGTCTTCAGGAGATGGAAGTGGATAACTATTATCTATCAGACAGTCATTAAGGCCTGTAGAAAAATCGGCACATACCCGAATCTTCTTATTTTTCTTTTTAACATACACAGTGGGGCTCGCCCACTCAGAATAGTCAACTTTTTCGACTACACCATTCTTCTGTAGTCTTTTTAGTTCAATTTCAATATCTTCTTTTGAAGAAAAAGGCACATTTCTTTTTGGTCTAAAAACAGGTTTCACATTCTGTTTTAATTCAAAATTTACTTCAGTTTTGGTGCACACTCCTAATCCCTCTGAAAAAACTTTGGGGAATTCACTTTTTAACACTGCCAGAAAATGGTCGTTTTGTTTGGAATTTTTCTTTTCCAACGCTCTTACATTATTGCAAAATGAATTTATGGGTAGCTCCCATAAATCAAACAAAACAATCCAATCAATTCCAAAAAGGCAATATTTATTCCTGGAACAACTGAAAGGTTTGAGGAAAAAGTTTTCGATCCAAGCGAAACACTGCAATTAAATTCTCCCATGAATTTTAATCGCTCTCCGGAAACACCTTTTGCAATTTTTTGTGTTTTTCTCAGTTTTGGACCACCAATTCTCTTCCAGGTCACTTCGTCGATAATTGATATGTCGCTACCTGTGTCTAAAAGTAGCTTCACTGAGTGACCATTTATTTGTGTGTGAAAGAATTTCCGTTTCCCTCCTTGTTTTATTTCTTCTTCGGACAAGACCACATTTACTTTTGGCTTACATTTCCGTCTTTTGTCTTGCTTAGTTCGGCAGTGGGATGCCCGGTGTCCCACTAGGCCACATTTGGTACAACGTTGGCAGTTTTTCTTAAGTGCGGACCCGCACAACTCCAA
This sequence comes from Euprymna scolopes, assembly GCF_053919585.1. Lineage (NCBI taxonomy): Eukaryota > Metazoa > Mollusca > Cephalopoda > Sepiida > Sepiolidae > Euprymna > Euprymna scolopes. The sequence continues at coordinate 141,929,442 of NC_136489.1, forward strand.
CATTCAAAACTTTTCCCTTTGTCTTTTGGAAATGTCTTCTGTTTTACTACCTGGACTTGGGATGTGACTTTTCCCTCTATCCTCGTAGTGTCCCTTTTTACATTTATCAATTTTTGACATTCTTCTGTCACTTTTTGCAAGTTCATTTCCGGGTCTTGTTCCATGATTGATAATATCCTTGACCTTAAATCCTTGTCCTTCGGTGCTGTCAGTCCCTGGACAAATATGTAGCACTTAAACATGTCCACTGATAAATCCTTTAATTTAAACAGTTCACACTGGGCGTTGACTTTGCCCGCATATGTGACAATGTCATCAGTTTCGTCTTTTGACATATTTAAACACCTATACCGTGTATGAAAAAGACTATCTCTTTCACCGAATATAACACAAAATTTTCACCGTTTCAGAAAAAGATATCTCTTCCGGTTTTTTAGGCAATATCAAATTCGTGAATTTAGTATTTTCTTCTGTGCCCATTTTTTGGAGTAATAGTGTTATGTTTTCCTCATCCGACCACTTCTCGCATCGTTTTGTAAATATCGTTTCAAACCTACGATAATAGGCTGGAAAAGTGTCACCTTTTTCTGGGTCATATTTAAACTCTGAAAGCGAGTTCGCTATACCCTCAGCCGAAAAAAATCTGGATGCACCCTCCTTAGATTTTTCTGACAAAATCGTTTCACAAAATAAGCGATTATCCGTCGTTTGTTGTATTACAAGAGTTTCGAAACGTTCTTGTTGAATTAGCATTTGTTTTTGAAAATCCATTTGGGCTTTTTGTTGAGCGATTAAACTCTCAGTTAACATTTTCGTCAACGTCGCTATTTGTTCCGATGTCATTTTCTTTTTAAATGTATCAATAGCAAGTTAACGTATACCACAGAGAAGAAAAAAAAATATTGTTCAAAAACAAGATGCTTATTTTCACAGAAAATTGTCAACACATAGGAAAGTTCCGAAAAAAAATCACCGTTAAAATAACACTTGACAAAATTTCAAGAGACTCTTTTTTCGTCTACTTCAGCAGACGCACGTAAACTTCTTTTAAAAATGTTCTTTATTAAATAAACACAGATTCCTCAGTATTGTTCATTTGTTGGTTTTTTTATCGAATTAACCAAATACAAAAAACACGTCCGTTAATCATGAAGAAAGTCACAATTTACACACACACACACACACACACACACACACACACACACACACACACACACACACACACACGTTATATAACGTCAACTCTTTGGGAGTTTAAAAAGAGAAAAACGGAGTTTAACTCGTCAATAATATAAAAATTATTTTTTACTTGCGTAAATTTGTGGCAGACACCAGTCTTTCGCTTTCTAAGAAGCTTTTTCTTCAATTAAAAGTGAACTTTGTGAACAACAATTTTCAGAATATTCTCGGTTACCACGTGTTTTTTTTTTGTTTTTTTTTTTAGATGAATTTACAGTTCGTATTTCTTCTTTGTCGCCAGTTGATATATCCTGCGGTGAGTGGCCGTAATAAAAGGATATTCAAGAAAGGTATTCCACCAGGGAAATAAATGGATAAAGAGGTTCTGAAGTAATAAAGAAATAGAGAAGTTTATTGAGAATATTTACAGAGACAGTATGTTACGTTTTTAAGTGTTCCCGCCCAGGGAAGGCTCTCCCAACCGGTGACCGGTGATAACGTTCTTTCGATAAAAAGTTCCGGCGGTGAATTGCTCATCTCGCCATAACAATTATACATGCGATGGTTAGTCGGGATTTTGAGAAGAAGGTCCCAATCCTAATGGAGGTCCATCGACGACATGTTACACTTCTACACCTCCAACCGTAACCGTTGGAAAGGCTTGTTCTCTTTGCAAGAACACAATCCTGGCCAAAATGTAAACACCCTTTCTCTTCTGCTGCTGGCAAAAGTTTAGTGCAGCCTCTGGGGCCTGGAGCTCGTCCGCAAGGTTTGTAATATTCATTATTATTTCGTCAGTTATCTTTTTAAAACAAATTTTTTTTAACTCTCTTCAAATAAGCGTTTCTTGAGTTGTGACACTCTTCCAATTGATAGCGAAAGTTCTCGTCTGCTTAATCGGCAACGCTCGGTTATATCCGGCTGTTGACGTCATGCATCGGACAAAGCCGAGCAAATGCTGAGTTACGTCTGGTTAGTTAAATGCACAAGTACCCATTTTTGATTTCACCGTCGCAAAGCACGCTCGTTATTGATATTGAAAATTAACGTTTGTTTATTATTTAATTTGAAAACATTACGATTTAGGCTTAATTATTTCAAAAGGAAAAACGAAAAAGATTTGTTTAAAATATATATCATTATATTTCAAGTGACTGCAGTGAATTTAAACATATTCGTTTTATCTTTTTAATTTGTTTTTCTATTAGGTTGGTGCAAAAATAATGGCATTTTTTGGACGTCAAAAACATTATTTTTGCACCAACTTAATATTTCACATCAAATTCTATTTGAAATTTTTATTAAAATATGGTAATACTCCAGTTTTATATTAAAACAACAACAAAAATATAGTCCATACAATTTTATTCTACAGATTCTTTACGAAATATAACCACGTAAATTTTCAAGTTTTTCTACTAATGAAAATACTTGGCAGAAAATTAGTGTCAAATTTTAATTTCTTTTATTTTTAGGAGTAATTGTTTTTGAGCAGTGTTTTTCTTCTAAAATTATAGTTTTAAAATCAGATAACCTACAAAGATTAATACGAGTAAATAAGGAAACTCCTTTAAAGGATTTTCGTTATGTGTGCATCAGTGATGCACTGCATCACTGCATCTATGTTATTGTGCTAAAATAATTTTGTTATCTAGAAAGCCATTCTTAATATGGGAAGGAGGTTGCATTGTAACTATTCTATACTTTCACCTAAAAATTTGATAAACAGAAACTTCGTAAAAATTAAATTTAACTTGAAAATACTATTAAAAATAGCATAGTAACATAGATTCACAAGCACTGGTTTTTCAAACTCTAAACACTAAACGCTCGTTTAAAATAGCACAGCTACATCAAGGATGAATCTATTTATGGATAAATTCATGTTATCGAAGGAGCTAAAATCTGCTAAAATTGTCTAAACTAAACACTACTATGCGACTGGTTTGGTTTGGTCCTCTCTCCATTCCATACATCTAATTCAACTCTACAAAGCTTTTCATTATTTCTTATAACTAGCGCTTATTTTTTTTTACGTATGAAACTGGAAGATATCCTAATACAGTTTCCTTCAGTTATAATCCATTTATTTATTTTACTTTTCAGATTAGAATGTCAGTAAAAGCACGACGTTCAGTTTTAACCCGTGGTTCACAAAATTTGCTAGTCCACCTTGTCGTTTGGATGAAACAGCACCCCAAACTTCACGACAAGCCATCCAGTTTAGTTATTTCCTCGAAAACAGTTATCCCCATTTAAAAAATAGTGAGATTTCTAAGTTAATTGCCAAGGAAATAATTAGTATACGGCAAGCAGTCAATCGACAATTGCCCTTGTTAAGGTAACATTATATAGGACAGAAGGTCAATATATTTTGCTATAAGAGGACCAAACAGATTGACAGGAAATCTCTTGCAGCAATCAAAGTGAAAAGAATGAAGGAACAGCTAGACAAACTGTTTGATATATCTTGTTGTAGCTGTAAACCTTCTATCTTGAGACTTTGCAGTAAAGTGCAAGACAGAAAATTGTCAAACAAGGCACATAATCTGCACTTGTCCTTCTAACAAGGAGGTAAAATTAATTCTATAGATTCACCTGCAATTATGTTTCTTTTTTGTGGAAAATAAAATAATATATTTGTATTTATTATGTAATCTGGCTCTATTATTAAACATGCAAATTTTCCAATTTTCAGGTTCCACTAGAAGAACTGTCATTTAGAGCAATTTTTAAATTAATTGATGGAACAACAAAAAGCCTAACAACATTTACTGGTCCTTTGGGGAAACTTTGTATCAATAATTATCAAGAATTCTAAAAAATTAGTGTCTCTCCCGATCATCATTATCTACCAGCAGAAGAAACAAATAATTTAAGTGTGAAGACCAGAGGCTACTTTTTGAGTATGCTGTTGGCATTTCTTGTGGGGAAGTTAACTTAGAAAATTGGGCCCTTGAATCAAGGAAGATGGCTAACATAAGCCACAAGATGAATGTGTTTATGGACCAGAGTTGTCTACCCTCAAACACTATGATAAATTAAACATTTTGGTCAAATTTATCATCCAAGTGTATGCAGTTAATTGGTTTGTGATCTGCGCGAGCCTTTCCTAGTCTCACATAAAAATGCGTTCACATTTCAAGCTATATTACTTGTCATATCCATACGCGCACACAAACATACGCGCCCACGTCCACACATGTACATATATTCACGTTCGCGTACATACACTCACATTCACGTGTATATACACACATGCTAATGTACACAAATGTACTCACATACACGCACGCATGGACAACGCCACTTCTCCTTTCAAAGGAAATCCACACATGCGCAAAAGACACACTGGAAACACCTATAAAAGGAAGAGACAAGCTGTTTCCAACCCTTTCTTTTCAGACCAGCTTTCGAGCTGGGCGGTCTACAGACACGTGAACAAACGATAGTGACCCGAACGTGAGATGAACACACATTTCCTTTTTCCTTCTAAGCTACCAATCCTGCAACAAACGATGGTTACACCCGCGCGGACATGAACACGTGTTATATCTAAAGCATTCATTCTTTCAACAGTAAATAAACGACACGTTTATCTATTCCAGCAATTGAGTCTTTGTTTCCTTCATTCCATTCGTTTCATTATTTTTCTTTTGTAACGGGACTAGGATTTATATATCCTAGTCTTCTACAAAACGATGGTGACCCGGTTATTTTAAAATGGAATGGATGCGTTTGAACGAAACACTCATACACACACACAGACTCTCTCTCTCTCTCTCTCTCTCTCTCTCTCTCTCTCTCTCTCTCTCTCTCTCTACAACAATAAACTTTCCTTTTCACCAGCTAACAACGAGAGACGCACGCCAAACAATACACTTTTCTTCTCACCAGTAAACAACGAGAGATGCACGCCAAACTAAACATGTGCGGTAGCTTTTTCTTTCATTTGTTTCTTCACGAAACAAATTCCTGTTCGTTTAATTCAATTTAACACGTACTTCATCTCTTTCTCAGTTCCATTCATTTTCCCTATTTTTCAACACAACTACAAAATGGTGACACCCGAACGCGAGGAACACGCATTTCCTCCTATGCCACAAGTTCACAACAAACCACCGACCACGATGAGACGTAAAACGAACAAGCATGGCGACCCTACCTTTTTGAAATTAATTGTTTTGAGCGAGACGCGCGTTTTATTAAAACAAACACAGAGCTGTCGACTTTATACTGAATTTAAAGAAAAATTAGAGCTCGACAAACATTTTTTCACGGTTTCCTGACATTACCCTGCAACAAACGCGAGGAGCAAAATCACATAGGCCTATGCACATTCCTTCCCGCACAGCAGACGCAACAACAAAGAAACAATTACAGGACATCCCTATCAACACATAGGAAGAAGTTGAATCAACAATACCAGTTGAGATGCACCACGCACACTGATAAACTCACAACTTGGAAGTTTCGTTGACAGCCGGCAACCAAACTCATCGTTCAACACGAATGAATGTGCAACTAGCGCCCATCCAAACAATACACACACTACCGCAGACTCACATGCGAAGACAATGGCAACTGGACACACGACGTCACCACAAAACAAAAAAATTTTCCTTTCAAACGAACAATTCACTTCTCTGTCCGAGCAAATTGTTCCACATGTCAACACACAACAAAAACCAAACAAATGTCAACCTAAAAAAAAAAAGTAAACGCTTTTCCACGCGTAAGTAATTACTTTTTTTTACAAACACACTCCGTTTTTGACATTCCGTTTTTGACGTTTTTTTAAAACAACCACACCAACAGAAAAAAAACAAAAAAAAAAAAAACAGGACGGGAAATCAATTGCCGAAAACATTACTTACAAAATATATATATATATATATATACACACTGCATATATTTTTTTTTCCTAGGAAGGGGAGTATTGCGCCAGCCTTTCCTAGTCTCACATAAAAATGCGTTCACATTTCAAGCTATATTACTTGTCATATCCATACGCGCACACAAACATACGCGCCCACATCCACACATGTACATATATTCACGTTCGTGTACATACACTCACATTCACGTGTATATACACACATGCTAACGTACACAAATGTACTCACATACACGCACGCATAGACAACGTCACTTTCAAAGGAAATCCACACATGCGCAAAAGACACACTGGAAACACCTATAAAAGAAATAGACAAGCTGTTTCCAACCCTTTCTTTTCAGACCAGCTTCCTAGCTGGGCGGTCTACAGACCGACAGCGTGCCTTTTCGGCATGCGCGCGCCCGCATGTATCTCACACCACTTGCTACTATTTGGGACAAAAAGCTATCAGATCGTACGTACACGTTATACACTTTCTCCATGGCCTGGATTGACTTTTTCTCATTCTCACTCTTTCTCTCTATATCTATTACTTGTGCCAGAGAACACCACCGCGTAGCTGACGGCTAACATGGCGCACAGTTTAACTGATGTCAACCTTCTATCCTTTTCTTTGTCTACACGATGGACTGCCATTTCTGGTTTCATTACATTACGCACTTCTCTTCCCACACGCGAACAAACGACAGTGACCCGAACGTGAGATGAACACACATTTCCTTTTTTCTTCTATACTGCAACAAACGATGGTTACACCAGCGCGGACATGAACACGTGTTATATCTAAAACATTCATTCTTTCAACAGTAAATAAACGACACGTTTATCTTATCCATCAATTGCGTTTTTGTTTCCTTCATTCCATTCGTTTCATTATTTTTCTTTTGTAACGGGATTAGGATTTATATATCCTAGTCCTCTACAGATCCAAACCAACAATATTTTTTTTTAGCCAACAACAGAGTATTTTAATATGATTCAGAGGACAAAACAGTTAACTGAAACCCAAATTACTGTTTTAAACTGTTCAAAATATAGTGCTTTTCCACTACTTCCGGAAAATATAATATCGATGATAAACTCAGATGAATTGCATGTGAGAGAAGAGGGCATTCAAACGATTTTGTCCATCAGGTAAATAAATATTTATTCATTAAATTTTATTAGTTTCCTTAATTTACACAAACAATGGGTAGTTTTATTCATATTACATCGCAAAAATATAAAAAAATAAGTGTTTTCAAATAATTGCTTTTCTTTTGTGTGTTGTTTTTTCTAGAAATAGTGAACAACTCAAAAAAAAAAAATGAAAAAGATTACTGCTATCAATTTTGCAGCCACACACTGGTTAAATTTGATTGATTTTCCTCAAAAAGTTGTATATGGGCAGGAAGCAAGACAGACACATTATTACAAAGTCATCGTGCCAGCAAATAGACCTTCATTTTCCTCAAAAGGAAATTATACAGAACAATTTAGTTCTATTATAAGTTTATATTATTGCCTCTAATAAAAAATTGAAATACATGGTTCTGTAACTTGTATCAAGTTGTTATATTGTGTAATACATCTCCACATATCTTTTTGAAATGTGAAATTTAAAAGACTTAGTTGCTAATTAGCTTTTTTACAATTTTTGTTTAATCAATGCAGTAAAAGTTTATATCTTTTGCTAGTTGTGATTCATAATTAAAATTATAATTCATGTATTTATTTTTCTTTCAATGTATTTCCTATAAATATATCAATTTTAATTGAATATTTTATGAAAATAGTGAAATTTCAAAGACAGTGTTGTGAAAAATGTTATGAAAATGAAGGATTTTTCAGCATTTTCCTACACGATTTTTAAAATTAAATGCTCAATTTTCTGTTCAAGATGGGAATCTAATTTTTGGTATATGTTCTTATCACATCAAATCCCAAATATCATCATCAGTGCCATGTTGATTTTCTGAAAAAAGTTGCAAATCGACCTGCCCTAATGTGCTACCATCTTTAATTTCTCTTTCTCTCAGATCCCGCACGACACACACACACACGGGGGCGCTTTCTTCTTTACAGTTTGTTGCATTGAAGTATGTAGTAGCTGGTCTCTTCGGTAAAGAAAATGGAAGGCGAAATGTTGTCTGCCCAATGGTTGATTAGCGTGTAAAGAAAAATAAACTGTTCGTAAACAAAATGTTTTTTGCTTTCTGTTTTTTTGTTTTTTTTACCGGGGTTTTTTAAAACAAAACTCTTCAGTATTTTTTCTTCTTATTTTTGTTAGTTTTTTTTTTTTTTTTTTTTTTTTTTTTAGAAGAGAGAGACGAGAAACCCATTTCGAAGTTTTTTGTTATTGTTTTTTTCTTCGGTTTTGAACGCGCTGTGTCTATTTGTATCGGCGATGGCAACAAAAGGAAAATGAATAACTTTCTTGTTGTTTTCGTCAAAGTTCTTTTCGTGAAAAAGATATTTCTTCCAGTCATTCTGCCTTTGATTTGGTCCATTGTTGAAAAAGAAATGCCGCTTTGTAATCAAAAGGTCTGTGTTCGTTTTGGGTCACCATTTTATAGGAGGGAAATGTGCATTTCTCTCCTAATAATTACTTAAATAAACACAAGGCCAAACTGTGGGGTATATGGTTAGAAAAGAAGAAAAAAAAAAGAAACGTACCGGGCGTATCTGCATTGCTCTTTGGGAAAGAAGAAGGAAAGGATGGCCAGCACATTTGTATTCGCGAAGGGCATCTTTGGAAGGCAGAGCATGATGGGAGAAGCTTTTTTCCTGTCTCTTCCTTTTTTTTCTAGATAGGAGGATATAAAAGCAGGGAAAAATTCCCTGGAGCAGCAGAGAGAAAAGAATTTTGTATTGCTGACGTTCAGATTGTGCGGTGTGACATTGGTGGCAAGAGGCCAGATGTGGTCGATTGGAAAAGAAGAGGACAGAAACGTGCTGTTGTCGAGAGAGTGACTCACCCCTTCCCGAACCCCAGAACCGAATCCTGATTATAACCCTAGAAGCTATTTCGGCACCAAAAGCAATAGCGGCTAACGTGCCCCACTCGTCCACATCGGTAGCAGATGACCCCCGGTCTCGGCTCTTTGCAGTCCTTGAGCAAGTGAGGACCCTAGCACCGGAAGCACTTGATGGCAGGCCTCCCCTCCTGTCGCCTCGCTGCCTGTCTCTCATCATTCAAGTGGGGCCAAGTAACTTTTGGACGCCTCAGCGCAGTAGGAATGGCAGAAGTGGAAGGTGATAGAAATATCAGAACACAAAAAGCAGAGGCTTGCTGCATCGAGGATGAGGATTCCTGGCGAGGTTCGATGGTGAGAGGTGGACGGTGGAATGGAAATGGATCTCCGGGCCTCAGGAACTACGAAACAAAGTAAGCTGCTATGAGAAAACATTGCGAGGAGAAATAAGAAAAGGATTTGAGGAAGAAGTGGAGAGGAGGGAATTCTGAAACCGTGGACAGAGGAAGAAAAAGGAGTGCTACCATTCCTGGCGGTTATTCAACCCACAAAGAATAAAGTTAGACCAGTACTGGATTTCAGAGAATTAAACAGATACGTAGCCTGCCACACTGGAAAGGGGATTGATGTATGCGAAGAGGTGATGAGGAAGTGGAGGAGAATGAAGCAGGCCACTAAGATTGTTGACCTGAAGTCGACTTATCTCCCTACTATCATGTAGATGAAAAACTCTGGCAACATCAATTGGTTCGGTACAAGGGGAAGTTGTATTGCTTGACAAGGTTAGGCTTTGGCCTGAGCTCAGCCCCAAAAATTATGACTGCCGTGCTGAAGACGGTGCTGAGTAAAGACTGTAAATGGACAAGGCCACTAGTTCATACATTGACGACATTTTCGTGGAGGAAGCAGAGGTGACAGCAGAGAAAGTGAGAGTCCATGTCGCGAGGTATAGGTTGACTGCAAAACCGGCGGAGTCCCTGGATGGAGGAGCAGTGTTGGGGTTGAAACTATGCCAAGATGGCAAAGGAAGCCTTGTCTTTAGACGAGGGAATGCAATACCCGAGATCGGAACTGACTTGACAAAACGAGAACTCTTCTCAGTCTGCGGGAGACTGGTGGGACACTATCCAATCGCCGGCTGGCTCAGGATAGCGTGCAGCTTTATTAAACGACAAATGCACACTGATGGCTGGGAGGACCGTGTGACGAAGGAGCTCACGAACATGCTACAAGAAATCATCGCGAGAGTGACGAAAGAAGACCCAGTAAAGGGGGAATGGTACGTCAGCGGCAGAGACGTAGGGGTGATTTGGTGTGATGCCAACAGTCTGGCATTGGGTGTCGCATTAGAGATGGGAGGTGTAACTGTGGAAGATGTGGCATGGTTAAGGAAGAAAAACGACTATTCCCATATCAACGTAGCCGAACTGGAGGCCGCTATGAAAGAAATCAATCTGGCCCTGAAGTGGGGATTGAAAACGATTGAAATCAAATCCAATTCAGCAATGGTAGTTTCATGGATCAGGTCAGCAGTGACTGGCGATAAGAGAGTTAGGACCAGAGGTGCTGCAGAAATGCTGATCAAGCGCAGGCTTGGAGCACTTGCAGATTTGATAGCGGAATTCCAGTTGAAGGTATCTGTAGTGCTGATCCCATCAGAAAAGAACAAGGCGGATTCGATGACACAGGTAAAGAAGGCCTGGCTGCAAGAGAGGAAGGAGGTTTCCTCAGTATGCTGTGCAGGAGAGGAAGTTAAAAAGTTACATCAAATGCATCACTTTGGTCGAGAACTGACGTTATTCCTGGCAAGAGAGGTTTATCCGGAAATCACCGAGAAGGAGGTCAGGGAGGTAGTGGAGCACTCTCAGGAGTGCCAATCGATAGACTCCCGGACCATCCAGACATGAAGCAGGAGAGTTACACATTGCAGAGGACTGGAAGCGATTAGCCATTGATGTGACTCATTATCGCCATAAGTTGTATCTGTCGATGGTCGACTGTGGACCGGGGAAGTTTGCCATATGGAGAGAGATCAGGGCAGAAGCTGCATGGGCGATCGGAAGGGTCATCGAAGAAATATTTTTGGAAAGAGGGCCGGTTGAGGAACTGTTAATGGACAATGGCTCCGCTTTCCGATCAGAAGCCTTTAAAGAGGTGTGTGATAGGTGGGGAGTAAGGCAATTTTTTAGGGTAGCGTATCGGCCGAGTGGCAATGGGATAGTGGAGAGGAATCATCGCACCATCAAGGCTGCTGTGGAAAAAAGCAACATTTCACCCATGGAGACGGTGTTTTGGTACAACATCTCACTGAAAACCAGGCAAGATGAGACAACCGTGCCTCATAGAGCCATCTTTGCATATAAGTGGCGGCATCCGTGCAACAAAATGGTAGGAATTGAGGATGAAAAAGCTACCATTAAAGTGGGCGAGGAGGTGTGGGTAAAGCCCCCCAATGCAAAATGTACCAATCGCTGGGGGAGGGGGGTCGTAACGGGAACACAGTCCAAGAACAACGTAATGGTGAATGGCGTTCCCCGGCATATCCTAGACCTGCGTCGTGTAACCCTGCCGGTGTGCAGTGATGGCAGTGAAGAGGAGGAAGTCGATATCCACCAAGAAGCTAGCAATGCACCCCAATTCGACTTAGCTGCACATTGTGGTTCTTTACAACTGGACGAGAATGTCTGTAGTGAACCTGAAAATGTCAACCCCCAAGAAGTTGTCCCCCAGAGGCCTCAACGTGAGAGGAGGAGGCCTGCTTGGATGAAGGATTATGAAGTGTCTTATTGATCTCAAAGATCAGGGGGGCGTGTGGGGTATATGGTTAGAAAAGAAAAAAAAAAAAAAAGAAACATACCGGCCATATCTGCATCACTCTTTGGGAAAGAAGAAGGAAAGGATGGCCAGCACATTTGTATTCGCGAAGGGCATCTTTGGAAGGCAGAGCATGATAGGAGAAGCTTTTTTTTCTTCCCCTGCCTCTTCCTTTTTTTTTTCTAGATAGGAGGATATAAAAGCAGGGGAAAATTCCCTGGGGCAGCAGAGAGAAAAGAGTCGTGAACATCTTCTCTTGAAAAGAATTTTGTATTGCTGACGTTCAGATTGTGTGGTGTGACATTGGTGGCTGTATAATTACTACTATTATTATTATTATTATCATCCAAGCTGGAAGTCCTTAAATCTAGACGGTAATCGTCTGTTACGGATAGGTTTAGACCTAGCTTCAGATCTTTCATTCTGCCCTGTATCTGTCATTTTCAGGGGTTCATTCTTTATTTGAGTACCTGGTGTGGAAGGTGGGGTTGGTGTTATTTGTATTTGAGGGTGTTGTTGGCTGTCTGGGCATACTGGGTTTGAGTTTGTAGGTGACTGTGGGGAATGGATCCTGATTCTGTTTGGTAGGTCAACTGGTAGGGTGTCATCATGAGCCAGGTTGCGGCTATCTGTGCTTATTTTGCGAAGGTAACGGCGGTTTCGGAGTGTGGTTCTTCTGCTGCCATCAACTAATACACGGTATTGTCTGTGGGGGAGAGTTTCAACAATCGTGCCGGTGTTATCCCAGCGCAGTGGTTTGTGTCCATGTTGGTTTTGAATTGATACATGTTTCCCAATTCTTAGTGGGTTGAGTTGTTGCCTGTTTTCAGTGTGTTTCATGTTGTTGAGGAAACGCTGGTTAATGGCCCTCTCGCGCATGTCGGCGAGTTCCAACCATTCACGGCAAAATTTTGTGGGGTTTGGTAAGTGGTCATTCAGGGGACGAGCGAATAGAAGTTCTGATGGTGACGCACCTATGTCAGGTGGTGGTGTGTTGCGATGGAGTAGCAGTGCTTTTGCCACTTCATCCGTATCCAGTGAACCATTGGGGCTAACATTTGTTGTTAATATCCTCTTCATATGCTTGACAGCTGCCTCAGCTCTGCCATTGCTTTGTGGATAATATGCCGACGAGACTCGGAGGGATATGCCCCATGTTTTGAGAAATGTCCTCCACTCATCAGAGTTGTATGGGGGTCCACCGTCACAAGCAATTTCCTCCGGCACACCATAATTCACAAAATACCTGCGTAAGATGTTGCATACTGTGGAGATCCTGGCGTCTTGTTGCATTGAAGATACCTCTGTCCAACCTGAATCTCTGTCAGCATATATCATATATTTCCGTCCTGCCATGTTGAAAATATCTGTTACTGTCGACTGGAAAGGGTATTCTGGGTGGACAGGCTCCATTGCAGGTTCTTTATGGTTTGATGGGGCAATTTCGTTACAGCGCTTGCACTGATTGCGCTTTTCCTGCAATTGTGCTCCCATACCAGGCCAAAAAAAACGTTGTCTGGCGTTGCTTCTCATACTGTTGACCCCCTGGTGGCCAACATGGAGTTGGTCGATAAGTTCACGACGTAGGTTTTTTGGAATTAATATGCGGCCTTCCTTGAATACTAGAGACTGAACTGTGTATAGGTCACTTCGCATATTCCAAAACTCTTTAATATTTGGCTGTAGAAGATCCTTGTGTTCAGGGAATCCTTGTTCTATTGTTTCCACGAGGTTCATGTATTGGTGATCCATCGCGGCTTCTTGCTGTATGCGCACCATCTTGATAGGAGATGTTTCCTGGTTGCATCGGCATTCTATTCCAGCTTGCAACGCTTCTTCCATGCTATCCAATTCCGCTGCTGCGACCTTGGTGGTATGTGTAGGGATACGGGACATGGCATTTGCTCCACCATTGGCGTCGCCTGGTGGCCCTGAACTGGTACATATCGCCCTGAACTGGTACATCAGGGTCTGCTCTCTGATATCTAAAATCCTGGGATTTTTTATTTCGTCCAAGCTACGATCATTGAATATCGGCACAAGGGGTTTGTGATCAATAGCAAGTATCAGGTGGGGGCAGCCTAAAACAAACATTTTGCAGCTTTCCAATCCAAACTTTATAGCTAAAGCTTCCCCTTCAATTGGTGCATACCGGTTCTCAGCAGGTCTAGTGAATCGGGAGCCAGCATATACAACTTTCCAATGTCCTGGCCCACAACGGTGGTCCATTGTGGACGGGCATGCACAATGTTTTTGGAGTAGGGTAAATCCTATTCCTGTTCGACTCCAGTCTGTAGTCAGACATGTTGGGCGATTTATTTCGAATGTTCGAACGCCATCCCGGATGTTTTCTAGGATTTTTTCCTTGGATTGCTGGAAGAGTTGTTCCAATGTATCGTCCCAGTAAAACCTGCTGTTATGTTTCAGTAGTTCTCTGAAGGGTGACATGATGGGTGCTTGGGCAAACGCATATGAAACTTGGTTAATCAAACCAAAGAAAGATCTAACTCCTGTAATGTTTGTCGGTGATGGAAAGTTTCTGATGCCCTCAAGTAATTTTTGAGATGGTTTGTACCCTGTTAAGCTGATGTCGAAGCCAGCAAACTCTACATTGTCTTTTGCGAATTGGAATTTTTCTGGGTTAAATACTATTCCATTTTCAGCACATAGTATGATGTATCTAACGGTGTGCCAAAAGGATAGTGCCATATCATTATCCCACAAGATATAGTCGTCCACACAGCGAGCAACACGAGGGAAACCTTCTGTAATGGTGTCGAATCTCTTTGTGTAACCATCATTGGACGCTTGGAAACCTTGGGGGGGGGGGCTCGCAAATACCTGTATCTGCCCCATTCTGTTATGAAAGTGGTGGCATCCCGTGCCTTTACAGCCAGAGGAACACTGTGATATCCGTTCCAGGCATCCAGAATAGTTTTCTTTTTTCCTGGGGGTATCGTATTGACAAGATTGAATGGGGAGGGTGTGTGGTGTGTTTCTCGTCTTGTCATTGCATTTAAATTTTGGAGGTCGACCGTTCTACGTGGGCTGCCATCTTTTTTGAGCACGGTGATCATTCTCGAACACCATGTCGTTGGTGTCCCTGCTGGCACTGGTTTAATGATGTTCAGTGCTACGTCTGCATCAAGCTGGGACTTGACAGCTTCTTGCCAGTGGTGAGGGACAGGGATTGGTTTGTGAACAGCCTTAGGTTGGTGGTTGTCGAGGAATGTGATAGTAAGCGGTTCTCCGGTCATGGTTTGCAATTTCTGGTGTGTACATGTATTAAATGCACTGCTGGCAAAATAGCATTTGATCCAGCTCTCTATCTCTCCTCGATATTCCGGTGTGGTAGGAAACGGGAGCTTGTCTGGCAGTGGTGGGCATGGTGATCTGTATTGGCATCCGCATGGGGCTAACATTCGGTCAGTTGGTTTGTGGTCCATCTTCGTTGTAGCTACCAGACTATTAATTTGTGCTGGAAAGTCGTCGTTGATAATTTTGAGTTTTTTTCAGGGCCGTTTGTGATATATACAGGCCCTTAACCCTTGGGCTGATGTATATCACCTCCGGACATGTTGCCTTACCGAGTGACATCGTGGCAATTAAGGCCCCCTTAATGGGCAGGTTGTCATCATTAACGGCATGTAACCGATGTCTGGTGCGCAGCAGGTGTTCAGAAGTGCACCCCAGATTGTTCAATAAGTCCACACCAGCTGTACTTGTCTGAGCTCCTGTGTCTGCCACAGCGAGCAATTGGACGGGTTGGTGTTTCATATTTATATGTCTGAATCGTCCGAGATGTTGGTGGGCCTTTGTATCTAATGTGATAGTAACATTGAAAAATGGAGGTGGCTCTGGTCGGCTTGGTGTGAACTTGTTGTTGGTCCATGACCCATGCAGGATCCCCTCTTCTTCCTCTAGTCATTTAGGTTGCACAGTCATTGTCGATATGAACGAAGAATCTTCATCTTGGCTGTCATTTGGGTAGTCTCCCATTATGGCATTTGACAATGCTGTGCCATGGCATGTGGTTGAGAAGTGGTTCTCTTTGCCACATTTGTGGCATGATTTGCCCCAAGCAGGGCATTGTCTTCGTCCTTTTGGGTGTGCCTTGTGTCCACAACCTTTGCATTTGCCATTATCATTTTTGGTCTTGTCTGGTGGTGGAAACTTTCTTGATGACGCAGATTTAAATTGGGCCACATGTGTGATCTCTGCTGGTCGGAAGTGATTTGATGCTCTGGCAGTAGATTCTAGAGTCAAGAGACGTCTAGTTAAGTCATTTAGAGTTGGCAGAGACGTAATCTCTGCTAAAATTTTGCTCTGGTGGGAGGTGTCCCGTAATCCGGCAATGATTTGAGATTTGATCATGTCTTCGGAAAATGACATTGTACACTGCTAGTTGCCACAATTGAAAGCGCAGAGCATCGCTTGTGATTTCAACCGGGAAATAAAGGATGTGATAGTCTCCCCATCACTTTGCCTCATTACAAAGAACTGCTGACGGTATACCTCGGGATGGACGGTTTTCACGGCAACGGATCTAATATATTCCAGCAGCTGCTCCTCTGTAGCATTATGCAGGGCATCCAGACCATTAAATTGAATAACATCACATTGACAGATGAATTGCATGCAGATCGTAACTCATTCCGGATTTCTGTGGGGTCGTTAAGTTGTGTCATCTCCTTATAACGAAGCCATGCATCCTTAAAAATGATCCATTTATTGTCTGACGAGTCAGGTTCTATTACTGGTCGCTCGGGCTTCACCCGTGAATGGCGCGACAATGGGGTGGGGGCGTGTTGCCCGGTGGGCAGAAGGCGTGCCATGAGGTTCGTCATCTGTTCTTGCATGGTGAGTTGTTGTTGTTGCATTTGTAACATGAAAGAAATTGGGTCGATTTCGGCATGTTTTGGTGAAGCTTTGTTTGGGTTAGACATATTTGTGTTTAACTAGAGTGTCAAAAAGTATTGAATATGTATACTGACTGGATATTAAAAACAAAACAAACAAAGAAACGAAAAAAGTTTACCACGTGGTGAGGGTGCGTCCTTCATCGTTCATACATATTTTCATGTTGTATTTTTAGGATGGATCGTTGTATTTTTCCTTTGTTTCGTTATTTTTTGCTTTTATCCGACTCCTGACACCATGCATAATTAAGAGGGAAGGGCTTCACTCATAAGGGAAAGACAACAAGACACAGTAGTTAGCCTCGATAAGCGACGTACGTGTGTACCTTTATTGGGTCCGCCATGACAGTTTCCTTTTCTCTCTCCTTCCTGGAGAGCTCGGGTTAAGGGTACATAACTCAGTGTTATGTTTACAGTGGCGAGAAGCCAGGTGTGGTCGATTGGAAAAGAAGAGGGCAGAAACGTGCTGTTGTCGAGAGGGTGACTCACTCCTTCCCAAACCCCAGAACCGAATCCTGATTATAACCCTAGACAAACGACATTGCTTTTAACAAAACAACAATAAAGGGTAATATTTAGAAAAGGCGAGATTGTATCTCAGACTGGAGAGAAAGAAAGTATAAATGTCTGTTTTAAGGTGTTGTCTGCCATCAGACTGCTGTCGTCAACAAGTAGCAGTGGGAGGAGTGAGTGAGAGAGGCTGTATAGATTGCTTGTGTGTAATAAATTGCGAACAGACGGGCTTACCTGACAAACGCTCGAGGTGTGCATTCTGCAAAGCGGGCACGTCCAAAGAAAAATGGCAAGATGGCGGCGGCCGGTTAATATTGCCAAGTAATCACGCAAAATCTCGTGTTCTCTCGCACACACGAGAGTTCAGCTTGGCATAAAAACGGGTCACTATGAGCAAGAAGCGAGAAGGAAAAATGTAGTCAAGAAAAGACGACGCTTCTGACGACTGAGAAGAAAAAAGAAGAAAAAGAGCAAGAAGTAGAAGAGGAAGAAGAGAACGATACATGAGAAGACGAGGTGTGTGCGGTTTTGAGTAAATCGAAACAGACAGAAAAAAAAAAACTGATTACAAGCTATTTCGGCTTTGGTATGGAGAAATTTGACATCAGATTAATTCTGGAATTCGATGGCTCCCCCACTGGTCCCTCGGTGGTCGAATGGCTGGAAAAGGCTGAGCGCGTTTGCCGGTTGTGCAAGATTAAAGACCCAGCTATGGTTATCCCATTGAGACTCACTAAAGGGGCTTATGCCGTGTACCAGCAGCTAGGGGAGGATCCGACCATGGAGCAGATTACACAAGTGCTATACGGGGCATTTGGTACAGACCCTTTTGTCGCCTGGAGGCAGTTTTCCGAACGCCGACTTGGGCCGGGGGAGACAGTGGATGTCTACATGGCCGACTTGAAAAAGCTTGCCACTCCCTTCGGCGGTGCAAGTGATCGCATATTGGCATGCGCCTTTTTGTCGGGACTTCCGGATGAGGCAAGTCGACTGCTGCGAGCATCGTCAAGACTCACTGAGATTGGATTGGAGGAGTTATTGGCGAGAGCACGAAACATCTTGAAAGACGATCGAGAACTAGTCTCCGCAGCTGTTGACACTCTGGACTCGCCAACGAAGGGTCTACGATGCTATACCTGTGGTGGCCCCAACCACTTTTCCAGAGACTGCAAAAGCGGTACAAGGCGCACCCCGAATTATGGAGCACGACAAGTAATACGGTGTCACCAATGCAATAAGCCAGGCCACATAGCGCGGAATTGTCCGGGAAACGGGCAAGGGGAGGACGCCGCAGCGCTAGCACCCTCCCCAACGCGGCATTGAACAAAGCGCTGCCTGCAGTAACAGTTCAAGTTGATGGATGTGAACGTTCAGCGCTGGTTGACACCGGCTGTACCCAAACCCTTCTTCGAAAGGAATATTGCGCCACATTGAAGAAACGAAGGATCCCTGTACTTACTGTCGGCTAAGGCTCATTAGTGTGTTGTGGAGTCAGCGTTGTTCATATCAGCATTGGCAATGGCTCTCCGGTTGCTGTGACGGTGTTAGTGGTCGATGGGGAGCTGCTCGGATATGACCTTCTCCTTGGAATGGACGCTATCACACAGCTAGGCGGAATTACTGTGAACGGCGCCGGTGATGTGAGCTTCTCTCGACCAAACAAACAAATGTGTGCAGCAATTACTCTCGATGAGCCCGACTTCCATGCAGAATACGATAAGGGCACAAACACTTGGACAGCGTCCTGGAAATGGGCAGGCGACCAGCCACCAGTGTCATTGCGGAATCGACTTACAGAGTATCCCCCTCCTGCGTGGCTTAGGGGGCAGTACGAGGCAGAACTTCAAGTGTGGCTGGATAATGGCTGGTTAGTTCCATACCCAGAGGATGAGCTTGGGCCCCCGCGGGGGCTAATTCCCCTGATGGCTGTCAGACAAGAGAACAAGCAGAAAGTTCGACCTGTTCTTGATTACCGGGAACTTAATGAATACGTTGACCCACACACTGCGGGGGCTGATGTCTGTGCTCATAAACTACGGGAGTGGCGGACGCAGGGTGCGGAAGCAGCCATACTGGACTTGCGAAGAGCGTACTTGCAAATACGTGTTGAGAAATCGCTGTGGCCGTTCCAGACGGTGGTGATCAAAGGAACTTGCTATTGCTTGACCAGGCTAGGATTCGGCCTGAATGTAGCCCCTAACATCATGACAGCAATCATGCAGGCGATCCGGCGTCAAGATGAAGCGGTGCAACATGCGACATCGTCGTATATAGACGACATTTTTGTCAATGAGAGCCTCCTGTCTGCCCAGGCGGTCAAAGAACACTTCGAGCATTTCGGATTGTCGTGCAAGGAGCCGGAGCGGCTACAGGACGGGGTGAAAGTGCTCGGACTGCAGGTGAGCGGAAGTGCAGATGGCCTTCAATGGGGAAGGAGTGGTGAAATCCCAGAAATCCCATCTACCATCACACGTCGGAGCACGTTTTCCATTTGCGGAAAATTGGTGGGTCACTTCCCTGTGTGTGGGTGGCTCCGAGTGGCTGTAGCGGCCATAAAGCGACGGGCAACTTCTATGTCAACTGGATGGGACGATGAGGTGCACGATCCTGCCCTGCGAAGCATGCTGGTGGAAGTTGTGGCCAGAGTGACTAATGATGACCCTGTACGGGGGAGCTGGTGCGTCGATGGGAGTGAATTTACAGTTTGGGTAGACGCCAGCTCACTTGCCCTTGGCGTTGCTCTGGCGGTCGACGGAAGGATAATAGAAGATGCCTGCTGGCTTCGGCCGGAGAATGACGCCAAGCATATAAACCTAGCTGAACTCGATGCTACACTGAAAGGAGTCAATCTAGCGCTTCAGTGGCAGGCTAGAATCCTTCACATCATCACGGATTCCACGTGTGTGCATCGGTGGATGACCAATGCCTTGAACGGAAAAGCATGTCTGACAACGAAGGCGTCGGCCGAAATGTTGATCCGGAGGCGGCTTGCTACCCTAACCGAAACCACTAAGGAATACGACTTGGTCATAGATGTGACACTGGTGCAGTCCTGTTTGAATCAGGCGGATCGTCTGACCAGAGTGCCACGCCGTTGGCTAGACCTGCCAAAAGAAGTGAACGAGTCAGCACCTGTAAATTGCGCTGCAGTGGGACATAGACTCAGCCCGGAGCATATTAATGATGTCCATTGCCAAAGCAGGCACCCCGGTGTAAACCGAACGCTTTACTTCGCCAGATTGGTTGACCCCTCTGTGTCTCGGAGGGCTGTGAAATCTGTTGTGGGAAGCTGCAACACCTGCCGATCGATCGACCCAGCACCTGTCCAGTGGAAGAAGGGAATACTCAGTGTGGAGCGTAATTGGGATAGGATTGCAGTGTGGAGCGTAATTGGGATAGGACTACAACGGGAGGCATTTTTTGATGCTTATCGACTGTGGACCATCTAGGTTTTCATTGTGGCGGCCCCTTCGCCGGCAGGACGCGGCTGCCATTATCCATGAGTTGGAAGGTGTGTTCCTCGAGCGTGGCCCTCCTTCTGAGATACTCACTGACAATGGCCCCGCTTTTGTTAGTGAGCCGTTTAAACAGTTTGCAGATGGCTGGGGTGTCCATCTGCGTTTTCGGTGTGCCCATGTTCCCAGTGGAAATGGGATTATTGAGCGCAATCACAGAACGGTTAAGACAATCGCAGTGCGGAAGGGGTGTATGGTACCTGAAGCAGTCTATTGGTACAACGTCACCCCTAAGGACGATGTTTCACCCTCCACCACGCCAGCCAACGCGCTACATACATACCGTGTCAGGGTGAGAGGTTTGGAGAGCAGCTCACTACCCGAACCGGAGCCACCACAAAAGAACATAAAAGAGGGAGATGTCGTCTGGGTTAAAAAACCCTGAGGCCAGTGCACGACTCGCTACGGAACCGGTCATGTCACTGAAGTGATCAGCCCGCAGGCGGTGCGAGTTGATGGAGTACCTCGTCATATTAAAGACTTAAGATCAGTATTCCAAACGCAGCTGCCGCTTGACAAAGATAGTGAAATTGAATCCGTGACCAGCAACCCATCATTCTGGTTCATGACGGCTTCAATGCACAGCGACACTGAGAGTGGTAGCCTTCAAAGTACTGACCCTCCTGCTGATGATGAAGACCCGGACAGTGATACTGCTATGCTCAGCTTTAGGTTCGGCGACCTTCGTGTCACGGAAGACAGCGCAGACGATGATGAAGCCCCGAATCCCCCTCTCCGAAGAAGCACTCGAAGAAAAAGGCCACCGCCTCCCTGCTCTTTCTGTGATAATGAGATCAGGGGGGAGTGTGTAATAAATTGCGAACAGACGGGCTTACCTGACAAACGCTCGAGGTGTGCATTCTGCAAAGCGGGCACGTCCAAAGAAAAATGGCAAGATGGCGGCGGCCGGTTAATATTGCCAAGTAATCACGCAAAATCTCGTGTTCTCTCGCACACACGAAAGTTCAGCTTAGCATAAAAACGGGTCACTATGAGCAAGAAGCGAGAAGGAAAAACGTAGTCAAGAAAAGATGACGCTTCTGACGACTGAGAAGAAAAAAGAAGAAAAAGAGCAAGAAGTAGAAGAGGAAGAAGAGAACGACACATGAGAAGACGAGGTGTGTGCGGTTTTGAGTAAATCGAAACAGACAGAAAAAAAAAACTGATTACAGCTTGCTGGCATCCCTCTGGCGATGCTGATTGCTGAGATCCCAAAGCGCTAAAAATAGCTTTGAGGGAGAGCTCAAATCAATGCGCCCTGCCAACCGATTGGTCAGTGCGGCCGAATCACTTTGGCACAGGGCATTGATCCGCTTATAGCAAATAGTTTGTTAACTTGCAACAGTTTGCTAAAAACTTTTGACAGCTGCATCAAACAGTGGCAAACCTGGTATCATTAAAAAAAAACAAAAGAAGTCTCGGATAAAAATTATGTAAAAATTGACCAAAAAGATTAACTCTACAATGGGCAGGTTTTTGCAAGGGGGTTACCTTTTTTTCTGGATTTCCAATGTAATTATTACATAATTTTAACAAAAGCCAATGTATCTCTCTATTAAAGGTTAGAAAAATGCTAGCTCATGTTACCGGAAATGACGTCTTTAATAATGTTTATTATTACTTCCAGCAGAAAAAAATACTGATTTTCAAATAAAAAAATTAGTACCAACATAATAGTCGCGTGTCAAATAGTAAAATATCCAAGAATCACAAA